>NC_058406.1:74721316-74851316 GCF_002201575.2 Neomonachus schauinslandi | reverse complement strand
CCCTACTGCATCCCACTGCTTGCCTGTCTCCTCTCCTCTGCCAGCCAAGAGCCGCCCATCCTCAGAGAAAACTGTGAGTGTGGGCACATTACGCACCATTAGGGAGACACTACAGTTTTAATGTGGCCTAATTAGTGCCGCTAACCGAGCAAATATTATTATATTGAATAATGATAATATGATGAAAATATTAATGCTTTTGAACTTTGCACGTGGGAGCCGTTCCTTCGGTTCTCCCGGGACACCCCAAGCATGCTCAGACCCACTAGCAGACGCCGTCCGACGCATCCCTGGGAAGGCGAGCCCACAGGCCAGCTGAGAACATACGTGTGTCATCGCAGACACATTAACCACACCCTGGGCCACGCCACTTACCACCCGCCACGCAAAAGACCGCCTTCTAATGGCGTCTTTTTTTTTTTTTTTTTCCTGTAGCAGGCGGTAAAGCAAACCATACAGGAGTCCGCCGGGGTCCCTCTTCATCTGAGCTTCTGCTCTGCACCCCAGGAATGTTGCGGTGTGCGCGCCGTGTGTGTTCTGCCTTAACTAGGGCAGCCAGGCAGGTGGAGTTGCAGGAGAAGGACCCACTTAATTAGCATTTAAATTCACAGCCCCCTCTTGTTGCCAAATACTTCTCCCTTGGGAATTTGGTGAAAAGTGGGCATTTAACAATTAGGATATGCGGAAGGCTCCTCAAACTAGAGAGTCAAATTCTTAATTCTCTTAGCGAGTTTGGAGGATCAAAGCCATGAGGAAATGTGAACGGGTTGGCTGGGAGGCACTTAAGTGGCTGGAAATGGTGTGCCCGCGTGCCAGATGATTAGCACACCCACTCCCTCTTCCCTTTAGGCACCCCACCCCATTCTTATGGAGCCCAAGGAGACAGAACCGAGGTGGCTGGCCGTCCAGTCCTTGCTGCCTGAAGACAGGCCAGTTCTTTTCTAGTTGCTGGGCTGAACTTGGGCCAGGGCCTAAGAAGAGCGTTCCAAGTGATGCCATCGCTCTGTCCCGGGAAATGGGGATGAGTGGTCCTGGCCAGAGAGCGCCCCCTCTCGGGCTGAATTGCTCCCTCTCCCTGCTTGCGGCTCATAGTTCGAATTCCTGCACATTTGGGGGAGCTCCTTCCGGGAGGCAACGTCCAGGTTAGCCGATCCTGTTGTTCTCGCACGCAATCCCTTCTACCCCGCCGGGTGCGTCTGGACTAGAAATCCCAGGGCAGGGACGGGCTGTTCCGCAGGGGTGAACCTTGGAGTTGGAAGATTCGGTAGACCTCAGAGGAGGCCAGAGCGGTCGGAGACCACCCCACACCTCCCTAGGTCTGGGAATCCAACCCCCACCCCCACTCCCGCACCAGAGGCAGGAGCCGGGGCGGAGAGCTTTCAATTTGTTCCAGTGATGTCTCTAACTTAATAAGGCGATTGATTAGCGCTCAAAGTGCCGTTTTAATTAGCCGCTTGTTAATTAACATCGCAAATGAATTTCCCCTTCTCTGATTGGCATCTTCGCCCAGCTCTCTGAGGCTTTCGTTTCTTCTCTGCCTCCGCCCCTCCATTCCCTCTTAACCTCAGGAGTTAATACAAGATTCAGCTACCTTCCTGAGCTTTCGAGGCCTCAGAATTCTTTTTACAGTGGGACGTGGCGGTGTCACCCGGGGGTCCTTTCATTTCCCCAGGAGCTGATCTTCAATGGACAATGATTTCGTTTAGGAGGAGTGAAATAAAATCGCCCCTCGCCCCAATCCTCTTCCAACCGCCTCCACTTTCTCATCTTCTTTCTCTCCACCCCTGCCTCTAAGGAGGACTTCTTTCTCCCTCCACATCTGCAACCCTAGAAAGAAGAAAGGAAGCGGGAGTAGAGGAGGGGAGGAGTTGTAGTTTGAGGAGGCTGGGCCATGTCTGGGGATCGAATCAAACCTGCTGCAAAATTCTGCTGCTGAGGTCTGTAGGCATGTGCTGTTAGTCGGCTTCTGTTCCGTCCAAGGTGCTCTTCCCGAAGCAGAGATCTCTAGAGCCAACATATACCCACAAATGGCAGCCCAGCTCCATTGTCAGGCGATTAAAAGTTTGGACAATGTGTGGACGTTTTTGCACCATGAATACTCTTAGCTACCATACAAATCCCCCTATATATCCCTCTACTTGGGATGTACACTTTTTTTTTTTTTTATGACTGAAGACACACTTTATTTCCTTCAGGAAGCCTCTGTATTCTCCCAACTCCTCCCAAGGCAGACAAGAATCCCCACTCTCTCTTTTGCATCCCCAATGTGGCAGGTTCATATTGCATCCCCACGGAAGCAGGCGTCATGGCATCTATGACAATTTCCATCATGCTCAAGCTCCCCTCAACCCTCTGAGGTGGGTTAGTGTCTCATTCTCAAGCACCTGGCATAGAATGCACATACAGTAATGTTTATTGATTGAGTGAATGAACAAAATGAGTGAGGGAAGGAAGAAGGGAAATCAAATATGGTTACTGTATGTTGCTTATAGCTAGAAATAACCGCCACCTTTGCATTGTTCATTTGCCAATCTCTTGCTTCATATTTTGTAAAGAGCTTTGACAAAGAAGGTCTAATTTGGTCATCACAATCACCCTATTCTAGGTAAGGACGATTTTCCCTTTACTAGAGAAGAAAGGTGGTTATCAGAGAGGTTAAGTGCCTTACTCAAGAGCATGGGAAAGTGGCAAAATGAGATCAAAACTCCCTCTTCCAGCATTCTTTCTCTACATCTCCACTGGCCTTCCTCCTGATCGCACTGGCACAACACACATCTAACATCCAAAGGAGAGCCAACTTCACTAGATCTCTGCTGAAGTGCTGATCTTTAAAGCTGTGGTGAAGCTCATGGCTCTCACAGATTTTCTTATGATACCAGAACTCTCTCTCAAAACTTTGTCCCTCTAGAACAATTAGTAATTACAAAGTCTATCATTTTATTATTCTGTTAAAACAGTTTTCAGTTACCTTATTCTTTTTCATCTACTTTGCCTTTCTCTCTCCGCTCCCAATCTCCACTCCCCTGGTTTCTGTCTATTTAAGGGATTCAATTTCAGTATTTTCTTGTCTTTCTCTTTACTACATTATGTTTCTAAGCAAGTATGCATCAAGTCCTTAAGCAGTTGGAAATATATTTATATACTGAAAAGAAAAATAAAGAAAACTTCCGACGTTCCTGTAGCTTTGGAATGCTGAGAGGTCACGCTATCATCAGGGAGGCAGCCTTAGAAGAGAGAGGGCTTATTTGTGCACCTTGCATCTTTTATAGAAAGAAACAATAGCAGGCTTTCTCGGCTCGGGGCTCTTGGCGCCGCCCAGTGGAGGGAAGCGCCTTTGCACTTCAGTCCCGTCAGTTGGCATTGTCATCATGCGGACACTTACAAACGTTCAAAACAAATATGATAGGAAGAAACACCAGTTCCAAATTCATCGTAATCTATAGGTGCATTTCTTCAAAGTTCACTTCCTTTAAAAAACTGATGCTCCAGTTTAAACACAACCCCAAATCTCGCTTGTTAAAGTGAACGAAGGAGACTATGTGTATTAAGGAACAAAACTTGTTAAAATACATGAATGTTTGAATCATTATTTGTGGTGGGGAGGGAGCACCTTAAGTGGTAATCAGGACTGACGTGTCCTTCAGAGCAGAAGGAAAAGTTTGTTTTCTATTATCCACATTTGGCAAATAACTGCTTTCTGTGTAAGAATTCCAGAATCTTCCAAAAATTAAAGAGTTTTTTTCTTCGTCTTTTTTTTTTTTTTTTTTTAAGGAAACGAAGGCCTGAAAGTGGAGATCATTTTCAAACTTATGTCGCTTTAGGGACTATATTTATTTTACCTTAAATTCAGTGGTAAAATCTGAGATTAAATCCAGTTAATGCATTTCTTTTCCTCTGCATGGGAATTGAAAGTGTGATTAGTCTACACCCTGTTCTATTTCTGAATTTATATTTTTTAAATAAAAAGTTAAGTATGTTTGCTCTGCTAGAAAGTATATGACTTCTTGGGCGTATAGATTATATATACTCTCAGAGAAGAAAACAATGGCAAAAGAGGAATGGAGAAAAAAGAACTGAAAAAAGTTAAGAAACAAAAGCCCAGCTCTGAAGAATTTGATTTTCATTAAGTTTGCGGTCTGGTCTTTGAGTCCCTCTTTTGGATATTCAGGCCCCCACTAGCATATCCTCTCTGGTAGGGACCCAAAGATAGGAGCCTTGATAAAAGTCAAGGTTGTATTATCCCCTCACAATTGTGATGTGGAAAGCTGATCTCCTAACACCCCACCCAAAGAAACCTCCCATGATCTTAACCTTTTCTTAAGAAAACATGATCTGAGACCTTCACAAGGTGGGGCCTACTGGGCTTCCGTTTTCTTTGCTTCAGAGTTTTCATAAAAGGAACACTACTCATCTCAAACTCTCACCTTCCTCTCACCCTTTCTTTTTAGATTTCATTTTTTTCCTAGGGTCATATTTCTATCTCCCTTGCTAATGTTGTGAATTATTCCAAGCAAAAAATCCGTTAAACTGCCCAACACAAGCCGTGCGGTCAGCCTTTTGAGCTCATGAGTCATTTTAGGCGTCGGAACAAAACAAAAACAGGCTTAAATGAATTATTTATCAAGGTCGAGAATAACTGATTTGTGCAGTGCCCTTAGTTCTGGACCTCAAATTTGTTTTCTCCTCCTCCCCACTTCCCACCCAGAATAGTCAGCGAGGAAAATGCGGGTAGAACCCCAGGTTTGGGAGGAAACGCACTCCATCTCGGGAGTGGCAGGTGATGTCAGAATGAGAAAAACGCCAATTGAGATTTGGAGGGAGAATAATGTGTAGCATACACCTGTAGTCTCGGGCCGTCCCAGCGCCCTTCCCACAGAAGCCAACTGTGCCAGGGGTGCACGAGGGTGTTGGGCTCCGCGGCCTTATGGGTGGGACACTGCGGCCTTCTGCAAGATAGATGCCCGCGCAAGTCCCGGGCCGGTGGTTTCGAAATACCCGCCGCTGGCAGGCCGAGACCCCGTCGGCAGGCTCCCAGGAGGGTCTGGTCGCTCCAAAGGCGGCGGAGTCAACCCCTCTCCAGCATCATGCAGGCCCTCTGCGGCTTCCCAGGCCAGAGGAGCTCAACCCCAGCCGGGCGGCCCACCGCGCGCCCCCGAGGGGCTCCCCGCACGACCTCCGGCCCTCTAGGGCCTGTGCCTGCAGCTCGCCCCGCGTCCCCGCCTCGGCTCACCAACCCCGGCTCCTCCGCCAAACTTCCCTCGCCTTATGAGAAAAGCGAGAGCTGCCCGGATTGTACATCTCCTCGCCTTGGTCTTTTCCCTCCCTGCTGTTCTCCTCAGAGACAGAACCGTGAAAAAACGGCACAAAAATAAGAAACAGCTCAACACACCCTCGAAACAGCGCGGGCTTTTTTCTGGGTCAAACACAGCGAATTCCCTAGGAAAGCGCAGGAAGGACAACTCTCCAACCTCCCCCCTCCTCCCTCCCGGACCGAGGGTTCACTTGGGTGCAGTTGGGACAGAAAGGAGGTATCTTGTCCCAGGAGGTCTTTTGCCTCCCTGACACCACCCAGTCCCCCGTCCTCAACGGAGAAAATCTGTTCCACGGAAAGGGACCTTCAGAACTGCAACTAAACCCCAGATTTCGGCCCAGCCCTTGGAGACTTCAAAGGCCTTTTTCTAACATCGTTCTGCACCTAGTCACGGAAGCGATGCCAGCCAGCCATTCAGATTCATAGGGTTCTTAAAATGGTAATTTGGAGTAAAATGTAACTCAAAGAACTTTGAATCATTCATTAGCACCTTATAATTACTCCGCTAATTAGGTTGACACGGCACTTAATCAGGAGTAATACGCCGTCTTGTCACTGGCACTTCCCATTACTCTGACATTCAACAAGAGACAGGTTGGAGACGTCCTAGAGAAAATAATGTAAGTTGATACCCTCCGACGAGGCGTCACAGTCATGCCACGCTCCAGGTCCCAAGTGGATCCACAGTGACTGTTTCCTTTCCAAATGAGCGGCCCGATGTGGGGGCAGAGGGAGAGAGGGAGAGAGAGAGAACTGGCTGGTGGCGAGGCGGAGTGCGTGCTGCGGACCCGCCACCTGGGTTCCTGAGCCCCGTGCCAGCCTGACAGTGCCGTGAACCATCGCCGCCCTCGCCACTAGAGAACGCCTCGGGCATTATTTACCCCGCTCGGGAGAAAGTGTCTGGCCAGGCATTTCTTCCAGCACGGGCCCTGATTGGTGACCAGACTGCGTCCGCGGTTTGGAGCAACAGGCCTGTTTCCCCCCTTCCCCCACCCCGACCCGGCTTCCCGAGAGTGCAGGGTGGATGCGCTCCATCCCCTCTCAGGGACCCGCCGCCTAGGGGGCCACAGCTTGGGCGCCTGGGCCATTTGGGGGAGAAATCAGAGCTCGCAGTCCTCCCGCCCACCCAGAGGTCCCGCTGCTGGAGTTACACACTTTCGCGTGGATTCCTTCAGGGATCCCCCTCCTCTGCTCTCAGTGTCCTTGGACTATACCCGCGGGTGTTTGGGGATGCTGCGAGGGCGGCCGCGCTGGAGTCTAAAGGTAAGCCAGCCAGATTCCTTTTCCCTTACTGTCCTCTTTCTCCTTCCTCCTCGGACTTCTTAGGAAAACGGACAAATCTTTACTTGGATTTTTTGGTTTTTAATTTTACCCCCTGGGTTCCCTTCTCTAGTCTACCTCTCCTCTCCTCTCCTCTCTGCCTTTGCCCTCACGCGTGATTGTGGACACCGGGAATCACTGTAGGACTAGGTGTTCGGCTTCAGGCTGCAGGCAAAGGGTTGAGCAGGTTCTCAAAAGAGCAGCGGGGCCCGAGCCGCGCTCGCTGACGGGCTCGCGAGTCGCGCGTCCATTGGCTCCCAGGACGTTGGCGTCGCTCGCTCGCGCGGGCGCGGCCAATGGGAGCGCGGGGCCCCGCGCGCGGCCTCGGCGGCGGGGGCGCGGGCCCCGCGCGGCGCGGAGAGCGGCGGCAGTGGCCGTGACGTCACGTGAGGGGGTCGGCGCCGCCCGCTAGCAGCCGGATTACAAGCGAACGCGCCCGGCAGCGGCCGGAGTCGCTCGGCGCCGCGTCTCCGCCGCCTCCTCCGCCTGCGCCTGCTCCTTCTTTTCCTCCTCTTCCTCTCCGTCTCGTGTTGCCGCGACCACTGCGGCGGTGTCTGCTCCGCAACTTTCCGAGAAAGTTCAGAAACTCGGCTCCAGGGCGGCCGAGTCGCGCGCAGCAGCCACCTCGGGGAGCGGCCGGGGAGCTCCGGGGGCGCGCGACCGCCAGGGCTTCGCGGTCGCTGCACCTGCCAGGTCCGCCGCCGCCGCTGCCGCCTGGTGCCAGGCTGTGGGCAGCCCCAGGCGGCGGCGGCAGCGGCGGCGGCGTCGGGGTCACCTCCCGCCGCCTGCGTCTTCGTCTGAGTCCCCTGCGCCGCCACCGCCGCCCCCACGTGCGCGGTCGTTCCCGGAGCGCAAGCTCCGTTCTTCCTCAACAATTTTTGTAACTTTCCCCCGCTCTCTTCCTTTCTCCCCTTCTCCCCACCCCTACTTTATGAATAAGGAAAACAAAAAGTGTCGAAAGTGCCCACCGATTGCCACCCCACCACCCATGATCCTTCCTTCCCTTCCCGCCCCACTTGTTTTGTGTTTTTAAAGCCGCGACAACATTGTTTAGTGTTTATTTTGTTTTACGATCGATAGCTTCCTTTGCTTGGCCGGGGCGGCTGCTGAGCGGCGAAGTGGCGTGGACCTCATGTAGAAATGACAACAATGGAAGGGGCCAGCGGGTCGAGTTTTGGAATAGACACGATTTTGTCCAGTGCCAGTTCGGGCAGCCCCGGCATGATGAATGGAGATTTCCGCCCGCTTGGCGAGGCCAGGACCGCGGATTTTAGGAGTCAGGCCACTCCGTCCCCCTGTTCGGAGATTGATACCGTAGGAACGGCGCCTTCTTCTCCCATCTCGGTCACCATGGAGCCCCCGGAGCAGCATCTGGTAGCAGAAGGGCCCCAGCATCACCACCACCTCCACCACAGCCAACCGCCGCCGCCGCCCGCCGCGGCCCCCACGCAAAGTTTGCAGCCTTCTCCCCAACAGCAGCCGGCGCCGCCGCCGCCGCCGCAGCAACCGGCCCAGCAGCTGGGCTCGGCCGCCTCGGCCCCCAGGACTTCCACCTCTTCTTTTTTAATTAAGGACATCTTGGGCGACAGCAAACCTCTGGCGGCGTGTGCACCCTACAGCACCAGCGTGTCCTCTCCCCACCACACCCCGAAGCAGGAGAGCAACGCAGCACACGAGAGCTTCAGGCCAAAGCTCGAGCAGGAGGACAGCAAAACCAAACTCGACAAGCGGGAAGATTCCCAGAGCGACATCAAATGCCACGGTGAGTCGCGCCGCGTCGACCGCCCGAGCCATCTGGCTTCTTCTCGTCCTCGGGTTCTCGGTCTCCCCTTCAGACTCCCGCGCATCTCGGCTGCGGAGTTATTCCGGGAGTTCCTGGGGCGATCGCACCCCGGTCAAAAACTGCAAGCGGGAGGGAGGCCTGGGCATGCGACACGAGGACTGGTCCGAAGTTCGGTTTATTGTTACAACCTTCACCGCCATCCTGCTCCTTTCTTTGTTTTACTTAATTTCAGTTTATTAGGGATAGGGCGGAGGCGGAGGGGATCTGAGCGCAATTCTTTCGTTGATAAAAGGGAAGGACTAGAGATTTTTCTAGCTGAGACCTGGGGGGTGGGAATGAGGGGAGGTGGGAGAGAGAAACGGGCTTAGCTAGCGTGGTGTCTAGGGGTGTGTTTACAACGTGGCGTTTATTCTTTAATGCAAATTATTTCAGTCCCCCCACACACTGCATTTTCTAAACATCACAGGAATTACCAGATTTAATGAAGAAAAAATTTCCGAGTTGATTACCAAAACAACTTTTTTTTTTTTATTAGATGGTGATTAATATAGGGAAGCCCCTATGGTAAAAATTTATAATCAGTTTCTCCGTTTTTAAAATACCCTTCTTACTCCATGGCCCCAACCGAGTATTTGTTTTTCAGTAAGATTTTGTTTCTCTACAAGTAATTGGGAAATCGCATTTATGAAAGTAAAATCTTGTGGAATTGGATTTATTTATTTTTGTAAAATCAGAAGATAGCAGTTGAAACTGTGCTTCAATTCCTTTTTCCATTTTCTCCTCAATTTCATAAGGAAGTGTTCTGGTCTTTGCACGATAGAAGAGTTTTAACATACCAGGAGAATTCTTTTTTTTCCTTTACTAATAAGTTTATTACTGTTACTAGTATTAACCTTTGCCATCTCTGGGCAAGATGTGTGCTGACTATCTGAAAGGTAGGATATTGGCTCCTCATTTTACTATTATAACATTAGCATAATAGTGCCCAAAACAGATGTACAGTCTGGTCTGGCGATTTTTTGTGCACCACCCTCCCCAGTGGGTCAATTAGAGAGATTATTGTTCTTCCTGCAGGGAAGATCAAGGAGCGCAGCAAAAACGGGTACAAACAGAGAGGGATTGACATATCGATTTCCCAGCATTTCAGTAAAAAACCAAAGTTGACAAATAGAATCCGGAAATCTCTGGGCTGTCACCTGGATGGGCTCAGTGATTTTGAGCTCTACTTGGTGTCTGGGTGACATATTCTTTCTGAAGCTTTAAAAGACTTGACGCAAGCAACTGCAGAGAACTTGATTCCACCATTTCCCCAGTGCATCTGAAAAGGGAAAACAAATGCCTATAACTTTTAGTAAACAAAAAGTGAAATGAAAAAGGTGCTCCTTCCTCAAAAACAAAAACAAAAACAAAACAAAACACAACAACAGAGTAGAAAGATATTTTGAAAAATACCAAATCAGAAAAAATGAAGTCATAGTGAAAACAGTAAAGGAATGGGACAGGATCTCCCCCTCTCCCCCATGAAGGAAACAATAACAAAAGGACCCTATATTGTAAAATATTTTTTTCTTTTTAACTTCCAAAGATGAGAAGATCAGACAACCTTTTAGAACCCTTTTAGGAGCTCTGCACAAAGTTCCAGACTCTTTGGCCAGAAATTGGTTCTCTTCCTCCGTATTGGCTAAGGTCCAAGTTTGTGTGTGATGAGGGTGGCGGAGTATAGTCCCCCAAGACCAGCAGCTGGCTTGGGAATGTGGAAGTGTGTGCCAGGAGGACACACCACCCTTCCCATTCCACACTATCTTACGACTCTGGGTTTCTACCATAGGAACAAAGGAAGAAGGAGACCGGGAGATTACGAGCAGCCGAGAGAGTCCCCCTGTGAGAGCCAAAAAGCCTCGCAAAGCCAGAACAGCTTTCTCTGACCACCAACTCAATCAACTGGAGCGTAGCTTTGAGCGGCAGAAGTACCTGAGTGTGCAGGACCGCATGGACCTGGCAGCAGCGCTCAACCTCACGGACACCCAAGTCAAGACCTGGTACCAGAACCGCAGGTAAGGGATGCTGTGTGGGGGGGCAAAGGCATCTGGCCATCAAGGTCCCGACCACCGCAGCGCCAGTCTTCTTCCCTCCTGGCTCCGGGAGACTCCAGGGACTCAGAGGCCTCAGAGTGGGCCCCTGGGGGCTTTCAGGCTGGAGCAGGGATTAACCACACCCCCAAGGTGAGAGGGACTGATAGGCAGCTGGAGTTTGGAACATTTTGCACTTCTGAGTGTCTTAGCATATGCTACTTTTCCTCTCAAATCCGAGTGGCTGGAATCCCTCCCCCCACTTTGCCCCCAAATCGATCAGGCCACACCTTCTCAAATTGAGACATCTGTGCAGCTGACACTCAGGTCCATAGAGCCTGCGCCATGCCCCCTTTGGGCCTGCCCCCGGCTGGTTCCGAATGTCTGCAGCTGGCCACGCAACCTGGCCATTGCGATCCAGGAGGAGCTGCCCCACTGGCCTCAGCTTAAATGTCCTTGCCTTGGCTTCTGAGGCAGCCAGCCAGGCATCCAGACTGAGGGTCTGTCCCCTATATTTGTCACCTCAGAGCCTGCCAGGAACCACTGCCTCCGCTGAAAGGAAATTCGGAAGGGGGTTGGCAGCACGGGCAGGCCCCTGAACGGTAGAGCGAACCCAGGCAAGCTGAGGCTGAAGTTGTGCTGTGTTTCCAAGCCTGGCAGTAGACAGTCTTGTCTCGATTTTTTTCTCCCCCTCCTTTTCTCTCATTTGTCTTCTAATCGTCCATAAGTGCGGTTGGAAATGCCCATCCAGTTGTCATCTTTACCATAATTTTCTGTCTCATTACATACGGTTTCAGCCACCCTAATTCTGTCGGAAAACATTAGTGTCATTTGTAGCCAATTTAAAATGGGCGACATGTTTATTAATTTGGCTGAAGCTGCCGGGTATGGATGGCCCACCAGCCCTGAGTTCCTTCATGGGGCATTTGAGCAAAGGCCTGCTCGCCTCTTCTTCCTGGCGGGGTACCGTGGGGGAAGGAGGAAACCGAGAAAAGCTGATCACAGATTTTAATTGTTACTCTCTCTCAGAGGAGAAAATACCTTGAAATGCATTTCCCACCCCCTACCCCCTGCCCTGAAATGGCCCCGAGGTGCTGTCACCTTGGGAGAACCCTCCCTCAAACAAATTCCATTTTGAAACCTTGGTGCCTTCCGTGCTCCAAGCTCCCCACCCGCTCTAAAGTCCTGTCAGCCTGAGGAGAGGGATGTGTCTTCACAGCTCTGGGGACTAAGAGGGACAGGGTCCGAGGCTAAGGAGTCTCTGTGTCCTTTTGTTTATGGTTTCTTCTCACTCGGCCTGGAAGAAAGGGGGAGGGGCAGAGAGTGGACACTCTGGGATTGTGGGGGACCACTTGGGGAAAGGAATTAGAGGAGGAGGGAGAAGACCGCCTATAGATGGAAAGAGTGGTCTCCGTTGGCCTTCAGGAAAGTTTCGGGAAGTAGCCCAATTATAAGGGGGCTACAGCAGAACAGAGGGTCAGGAAGAGGCAGCAAAGCTTATAGAATTTCACTTATGAATGTCTCAGACGTTAAGTGTGTAATTTATGAAATTGACTTGAATTTGGGCCCTTCTGTGGGCGAGAGGGTGGGGAGGAGGGCTAGGAGATGTGGTTCATTCCCGGTTCTCAGAACTCTCGCCGTCCTCCTGTCCCCGGAGAAAGAGAAGCGGGCAGGGGGCGAGAGAGGAAGGGCCTGGGTGCCAGGGCTGTGCCTACAGCTGGGAGGGGGGCGTGCACGCCCGCTGTTTTTCAGGACCAAGTGGAAGCGGCAGACCGCGGTGGGCCTGGAGCTGCTGGCCGAGGCGGGCAACTACTCGGCCCTGCAGAGGATGTTTCCGTCGCCTTATTTCTACCACCCGAGCCTGCTGGGCAGCATGGACAGCACTACGGCCGCCGCGGCTGCCGCAGCCATGTACAGCAGCATGTACCGGACTCCTCCCGCGCCCCATCCCCAGCTGCAGCGGCCCCTGGTGCCCCGCGTGCTCATCCACGGCCTGGGGCCCGGGGGGCAGCCGGCCCTCAACCCCTTGTCCAACCCCATCCCAGGCACCCCGCACCCCCGGTGAAGAATGAGCGACTGACGGCACTGCAGTCCCTTCCCGTCCCTTCCCCTCCCCGACCGACCGGACAGCTGCCCCTCCTCTCCGCTCCCCGCACCAGGCCGCTGGGCCTCCCTCGGGAGCAACCCCGGGAAGCGGAGCAGTAAGAGAAGAAGCCGCTCACGAGTGGGAGGGGGGGCCCCCCAAAGAGGAACCAGCCCTCCGCTCTCTATCTCCCCACCCCCAGAAACAGGGCTGGAAAGCTCCCCACAGCAGTGTGACTGGCGATATCGCTGACCCCACACAAAGTGCGACCAGTAAGTGAAAGCATCAACAAAAACAAAACCTCAAGCTCTTTTTAAAAATGACTTTAGGGACAAGCAGGAGGGAGGGAGGGGGGAGGGGTAAGGAGGGAAGAATGAAGGGCATGGAGAGGAAGCCGGAGAAGCAGAGAGAATTGTAGATGGACAGACAGCCTCAAATTCTGAGGCACAGGGCGTTGCTGTGGACATTAGGTCTGCCCCAGAGAAAAGAGGAGGGTAACTGAGAACTTTGCACTGATTTCTCATGACCTTTTTTCTTTTGGAAAAGTGGCATGCTCCATAATATGAAAAAAAAAATGTACATTTGAAAGACTGAGTGATAAGTGATATATCATATTTATTATATGTTGTCCAAAAAAGAGTCACTTATATACGTTAGTAAAACATGATTTTTCTTTTCATGTCTTTTTGATTCAGTAAAATAAATGCTTAGACAAAAATATAGATTTTTTTGTGATTGAGAATTACAAAAATAAAGTTTATCTTTTTTTAACAAGCGATGAAATTCAAGGGAGCTGATTTTACTAAAGCAGAATGTACTATGATGAAATGCCTGACTTGGTTTAGGGGAAAAAAAATCCCTCCCGTAATATTAGGAATTTATAAACTCTGTAAAGACTTTGGGTTGACTTACATAAAAACAGCGCCAGTTTTCCTGCTGGCCTCTTCCGAGCCGAGCCGTTATTTGATGTGTGAATTCCTTTCTTTTTAAGTGGATGATTTCAGAGCAGTCCACCCGTCCAGGGGGGAAAAGTCTCTGCTTGTGGGCTGTTGGTGCTGGCTAAGTGGGCCGCCAACTTGCCCTGCTCCTGGCCTGCCTGGAAGCCCCAGCCAAACCGCGGCTGTCTGCCCCTCCTCCTCCGGCTCCTAGGGCTCTTCCCCGGGGCAGTGAGGGTCCCCAGCGCCGGGCAGCGGGCGGGTGGACGCTCCTCGGGCCTCGCAGCTGTTCTGCAGCCCGCAGCCCGGTGCCCACGCGGCAGGCCAGCCTGCGAGCGGGCGGCTGCAGGGAGCGCAATTAGGACGCCCCGGGGACTCGGAGAAGCCCGGCTAACAAACCCTCGTTGCGTCTTTGATCCTTGCCTTCTCATTCCCCAGCGGGCAGCCAGCCCCCAGCCCTGGCCGAACCTCTTGTCCTAGAGAGTTCGTTGTGCTGGGATGCCTTGGAGCAGGGATCCAAGTCTGGCCAGGACAGGCGTGCCAAGCTTTTTATCAGCATCCTTGCAGGGGTTGGGACCATGAAATGAAAGGCCCTGTCCAGAGGGTGGAGGAGGTCCACAGCCTGCCCTAGGAATGTGTGTGTGTGTGTGTGTGTGTGTGTGAATGGGTGTGCAAATACTGGGAGCACCTCTGCCAGGGCTGCAGGTGCACCCCCCCAGATTGGCTCCCCACTAGGCTCAGCATTCAAGACTATGTAAGGGAACAACTGAACAGGGGTTCAGTTCTAGGGCTGCTTCCACTTTCTCCAGCCCCAGGGTCATTTCCTGAAGAGCCAGAGTCAGATCCCCCAGCTGGGTATTCTCATATCTCTAGCCTCACGCCTGCCCAAGTACAGTGTCAAAGGGCTAAAACAAGCAGCTAAAACACATCCAGACCCATCCTCCAACTTTCTCTGATGTTGAACCTTAGTAGAGTTAAAAACATTTTTTAAAAAGTGGAGTGCTGTGGGAGTGTGTATTGGGGAGGGGTGGGAAGGAAGAAGGGAAGAAAGAGGTGAAATCCAGGAGGAAATTGCCTCAGGCGCCTTGATCAGACCTTGGCTAATTAGGGAGTGGTTTGCAGATTTCTATCTAGCTCATCAATTTGCTTTAAAAGTGGTCTTGGTCTTGTTTGATTCTAACAAAAGGGTCTGGATTGGCCCTTCTCATTTTCTTCAGGCTGAGTCGGGGCAAACTCAGACAGCTGGGTTGGGTTGGAAACTGGGTGCCACTGTGCCCAGTGGGGAATGCCCAATGCCTGGGCATTCTAGCAGACTCACCTTGTTCCATCTTAGCTGCTGTTGGGTTTTACAATCAAGTTTAAATAGTTCAAAAATGGTCTGCCTGGGCCTAAAAAGGCACTCTCCAAGGCTGGGGGGGCGGTGCACTACAGCTTTCGTCTGCACTTGTCCCAGGGCCAGTCACCTTTGGGCACAAGAGGGACCTGGGAAGTCACTGGAGTTCACACATCACACATTGCCTATGAAGAATGATCTCAGGTCCAGTTGGGAAAAATGCATGAACAAACTTACAAATACAAACAAGGCCATAGCACCCATCCGCTACCAGCAGCTGGCCAACAGCTCACCAGCCACTCTGAGGAGGAGCCAGCCTGCTGTCCCTTCACTCTCAAGGCTGAACTTGGACTCCATAGGTGGACAATGCAGGGGGACTCACTGTGTCTATAGAGGCCAAGGTTTCTTAATTATCCTTATATTCCACTGCTGTTAGCCATGACTCTGGGTCCACCGGAGTCCTCCTAAATTTGCTTTTCTTCAAAGCCATGTTTTCTTCAACTCCCTTAAACTGGGCAGCTAAAAGCGTCGATTCCCCTCTAAATGTGTTTTGGTTACTTCCCATTGTATAGAAGTTGGCAAATCGGCTGTTGGGGTGGGTGTTGCTTCAGGAAGAAAACTGAGTGGCCGAATTTCTTTTCATTCTTTTCTTTCTGCTGCAGTACTGCGAAGAGCATCTTAGCTGGTGCCCTATTCAAACGTCCCCAACTACTGCTTAAAAGTCAAATGCAAACACATCCTTTTCCTCAAAAGGGGTCTCTCTGTTCTTCTGTGCTTGCCCAACAAAGATGGGGGTTGGCTAAGAGATGAGGAGTGCAACCCTAGGTTTCCTGAAAAGCAAGGAACAAAGATGACAGGCAAAGGTCTTTTCTCATGGGAGATGTGGAGTCAGTTGTGGAGGCCCAGAGGACAGCTGTCCCTGGGAGCTGTGCTCCTTTTCTTTTCCCCTAGTTTCACTTGGTGTCTGAAGGGCACTCCACTGTTAGACTTTATTTGGATTGGTCCTGTGATTAAGTTGGGGACTGGCAAAACAGGGGCTTGGAGTGGCAATCTTTGCTTCCTATAGAAACCCAGGAAAACGAACTTGTTTCAGAGAGGTCTTTAAACATCCACGGTGACCCCTTAGATTTGCCCACCCGCATGTCAGCTCCAGGACCCCAACTAACCTAACAGAAATCTGTAGTGAGTGGGAAGTGAAAAGTGGACTCCCTGGCCAGCAGCCAGCCAGTCTAGTCCAAGCCAGCAATTTTCAAGGAGTTGTAAAGTAACGATTGCAGCTTGTCTCTAGCCTCCAGCAAATATACCTACCACCTTGTATCAGTTTATTTTTGCTCCACCCTTTAAAATGAAAGCCCACACAACGGCAAATTAACGGATTTCCTCTGTTGCAAATAAAACCCACTTACCCTCAAACCAAGACTTCCCTCTTCCTCTCTCCCTGCCATCTGACTCCTTGCCTAGGCAGCCCTTCCCCAGGAATCTGCTGAATCCCACCTCCCCCTTTTAAACGGGTGGCTTGCGAGTAGTTTGTGTTGTTACATTTTTAACTTTCTAAAAATATTTGGAAAAGCTCTCCCCAGGGCTAAGGAAACTTTAGTTCCTGTTAAGCCACGTGGTTACAAAAATATACTGGAAGAGAGCTACTTAGTTTTCTAAAAAGCCAGGCATGGCTTGAAGTCAACATGCTTGGGAAGAGACTGAATTTTCAAAACTACTGGTGGGAATGGGCAAGGGCAGGTTGGAGACTCCAAGGGGACTGATGTTTGCCGCAGAGCTCTGAATCCTTGGTGAGGGAAAGCTGGTTGTTGCCTTGGCTGTCGATTAGAGAGGTGTGGGCAGAAGGATGAGTGGGGGCTTTCCCAGGGTTTACCCCCATGGACCCTGGAAAGTGTCTCTAGGCTCCTTGAGTCTCCCACTAGGTCTTTGTCTGGTGCCACTTTCTTGGCCAGTTCCCAGCCTGCCTCTCTACCGCTTGATTCTTTCCCTGGAGTTGGGGCGCACGGCTAGGGCCCACTGCCCCTCCCTTCTTAGTTCTGGCAGGCTCAACACCCCCAAGGCTGAGTAGGGGTAAGTGTGTAGGGTTGAGAGTGTGTGCTTTCAGAGAAAGGGAGGTGTCACTGGCCTCTTGCATTGGAGAAACAGGTCAGCTGCCTCAGGGCGATGCGATGACCCAGAAGGGACTTTTTTCCTTCCCTCCTTCCGGCTGAATTTTGAAAGTCTTTATCGGTCTGAGTGTTGCTGGGTGGGACTGTCTTGGCCAGCACGGCGTTCTCAGTTTCCTTCTCTGCCTCTCCCGGGCTCTTCCCCGGGGCCTCGCTCTCCCGAGTGCTCTCTCCTAGCACCACAGACAGCTCCCGGGGCGCGCGAGGAAGCGTAGCGCTGGGGGCTGCCGGGTTCCCTGCGAAGCCTAGGCGACCGCGAGGGGAGCGCCGGGGAAGGGTCGACGGCGCCCGCGGGGGAGGTCCGCGAGGTGATTACAAAGAGCCCTCCCTGGCAGCGTTACCTGATTAGCTCTAAGTCCAAACAGGGTCACATTCCAAAGAAGAAAATCTTCAGATCAATAAAGTAATTCAAAAACGCAAAGATCTCGGGGTAAGTAGTGCTCAGTGACAGATCAACTCTAAACCGTCCCTATTTAATAAGTTCTTAGTGGAAGCCGGCTGGGGAGGAGCGGGGCCTCAAGTCTGAGGCTTCGAAGCCCTTGCGCCGCGGCCGCAGCGAGGTCGCCAGTGGAATCGCTCTAAATGGCACTTTTTACTCCCTCCGCTCGCGCTGCCGGGACTGCTCCGCGAGCCGCCGCCTGGGTCGATGGAAGCCCAGGAGAAGCGCTCCCAAGGCGGGTGGAGCGGGTCCTCCTCCCCGCAGTCCTGGGAGTCTCCCGGCTTCCGCCACTATCCGGTCCAGGACAGCGAGCGGGTCGCCTCCGCGGGAGCTCCACCGAAAGAAGACCTTCCAGCGCGCGAGATTGAACTTGATTTACGATAAGAGGGCTTTGTCACTTTGTGGAGCTGATGGATTCCCGCCCCCACCCGCCCCTCTCTCTGGCCGCCAGACTTGATTCTTTAGCGCAGAGGCTCTAGATGTGGCTGTCCTCTCGCCTTCTGCTGACGATTCGCGCACACACCGCAGCCCGCGGTTTGAGCGGAGGCTCCCGGGGCCCGCGGCAGCGCTCGGGCTCCAAGTGGGGTCTCCCACGGTGCGCGCCCCAGCGGAGACTCTGCGCTCCTCTGCCCCAGGAGAGCCCCGCGGCCACAAGTCCCCGCGCCCGGTTACCGACCATGTTTCGGGAAGGAATGCGTGCATTAGGACAGGGACCCTATAGAGCAGGGACAGGAGTCCAGATGCTTTTCGCGATTAGTGCTAGGGTTGGGCCTACAGAGCAGGGCCCCTCTCTCGCATCTCAGTGCGCTCGGGAGAGAATATAAAGGCTTCTCCTTTTCCGGTAACGATAATACATCTTTGCCCAGGTGGGTGCCCATATCTGCATTCCACTCCATTTCCACCTCTCCTCAGAAGGCCTCTTGGCTGCAAATGACTGCCTTCTTCAGATTTTCCCCTCAGTTCTTGAAGCCAACTCCTCTTTGTTGATTCCCTGCCCCTTCTCCCTTACAGTTGGAGGGGTGGAAATGCTAAGTGGAATTTAGGAGCGGGTAGAGACTTGCAGTGGCATGGATTCCCTATATTTTGTAGGTTCTGGCACCACTGGGGAGCCCCAAAGCATCTGGGGGCTGGAGGAAGAAGTGTTCCCGAGCATCTTTACCTGAAATGGGAGGAAAAGTTTTCTATAGAGCAGTATGTATTTATAATGCGCCTCAGGAGAGATGAATTTGGCATCGGTGGTACTTTGTTTCCGCACTCCTTTGCTACAAAATCAGAGTGCTCATCGTGAAAAACTAGTCTACCTTCTGTCGACCTAAAAAAAAAAAGAGGCAAGCTCAAAATTGTCAAAAAGATTAGTTTGTTTGGGAGTAGCAGAGGAATTGCAATTTGGGACATGCTAACTGTAGTAAGCTACAAGCAAGTGTATTGAGGGTTTGGGGCAGGCCATATTTATGGGCAGAGAATGTAAAGAGGCAAGAACTCAGTTAGCATCTGTTAGAATAAAAAACAAATGGAGACCAGCTTTGAAAATTCCCTGAGCAGACAAAACCGGTCCAGTCATACAAATAAAGCTCAATTCAGCTTATTTTGTAAGATCAACTGGACCTGGGTCATTTCTTGTTCATGTCTCTGGAAACCATAAGCAAAAATTTCCCAAGGTTGATATGAAGTAACTCCTGACCAACTCCCTATCAACTTAAGAAAATTCCAACATTATCAGTTTTCTATAAATGAAGAAATTATGGGAAATCAGTCTCTCCATCCCTAATTTTGTTTTCCTGAGGGCACATATGGGAGATTTCTACATTTTATATCGTCTGGTTCCATTTTAGATTGAAATTCTTTTATATTTTCCCCTTTTGATCAAGATCTTTCATAGAAAGCACCATTGATCAATTATGTCATTCGGCTATTGCTTGTTAATGTCTGTCAGAAGTATAGTTCTTTATAGGTGGATTGTATTGTATGTCCTATGAAGGTGAGAAGGACCATCCTCAGGAGTCTTTTCCCATGAAGCTGAGGAAGGCCATCCTCAGGGGTCTTGTTTTAGGGAGGAAGGAAATGATATGGAATTTCTTTGGGCTCATTTGAACAAGAGGATTGAAAAATGAAAAATCTCAGTTATGTCCTTCTAAGGGGGACCATTTAGTTTCCATGGTCAGCTGAGTTTCAGGAAAAGTCTTTGAAAGGAAAATAATTTTATTTCATACATATGTTTGGGAAGAAGGCATTTGTTTACTAATGCAAACCAGCAGAAATTTAATTAAAAAGATCAGACTGAGGCCCAAAAGTCCAATGATAGCTATTGATTGAAATACACCTCTGGGGGCGCCTGGGTGGCTCAGTCGGTTAAGCATCTGCCTTTCAGGCTCAGGTTGTGATCCCAGGTTCCTAGGATCCAGCCACACTGGGCTCCTTGCTCAATGGGGAGTCTGCTTCTTCCTCTTCCCCTGCCCCTCCCCAAGCTTGTGTGCCCATGCACACACACTCTCTCTCAAATAAATAAATGAATAAATGAATAAATAAATAAATAAATAAATAATCTTAAAAAGAAAAAAGGAATATACCTCCCAACCAGTTTCCCCAATTGTCTATATTAAATAGATTGAAAATGTCCCAAATTCTGGGAGGTTGGCCAACTTCTGCTAGCAGCTTGATATTGTCTTTTGTTATTTTTAGTTCTTGTGTTATTTTCCATGATTTATTGACATAAAAATAACATTCTTCTTCAAGTAAGGTGCAGGTTCCCCCTTGCAGAGCAGTGAGGAGGTTTAGGGCTCTGTGGTTTTGTAGGATTACTTCGGCAAGGCTATCTGTTTGTTTTTGTTGATATTCAAAAGCTTGAACAGAAACATTGGAAATGGTAGACATGACTATAGAAGGATTGTGAATTGCTTTTTCAAGGTTTGCTATTCCAATCTAAGTTTAAAAAGCTCTGGCAAAAGCAGGCCCCAAACCCTTTTTGTCTACCATAGGGTTATAGCTAGGCAGCCACCCAAAATTATAATTCTCAGTTCCAACATGTCCTTTTAAATTGATAAAAGAAAGATCCCAGAGTAGGTATATAAGCAGTAGAAGGAAGAATTTTTCTAATTTTGGCATTAGGGGTGAGGGAAATAATCCTACAACCTCCCTCCCAATTAAGGTCAAGTATAGAATATGTTTCTTCGACATAAAAAGAAACACCCAATGTCTACTAAGAGTAAGGCATAGTTCGGCCCTTTTGCCCAGATTCTTATTCCTGGAATGAAAGAGGGAATTTCATGATCAGAAATATAATCATTTATACAGAGCACATGATAATCTAGTTTATTAGCATTATGGAAATTGTTATGTGGGCATCTTAAATATCTATAGAAGTGGAAGAAAGTATATTTGAAATAACAAGTGAACTGATCTAATATAAGTAAGGTTTTGGCGGAGGCCTGGAAGATATCTAGGGAAAAAGTAAGTTAAGTTTCCACCATTCATCAGATTTTTGGTCAATTCCCAATGAAGTACCATTGAGTGAGAACACATTGACTTCCCATTTTCTGGTATTATTATGGTTTTCATTGCCCCACCACAGAGATATATTAATGGAGGAGAGGATATAGTCTTCTGGATTCCAAATAGGAAGTGAATTCATGTTCATTTGGATCATATAAAATACTATAGTCACAAATATTTAATATCCTAGAATTTTGCCATTTCTGTCACTGTTTTTGAAACATAAAGAAAAAACTAGGGTAAGAGTCCAGACCCGGACCTGAGTGAGAGATAATCCTTTATGGGTGGGGGGCACCCAAGGAAAAGCCATAGTATTTGGTACCAGTCTTCTAGGAGGAAAGACAAGTGTTGCTCCAAAGCTACCAAAGGAAAATCCTGCATCTTTACTAGATAGGTTTTGTCATCCTTCTAAAGATAATGGCCAGGCCACCAATTCAGATTCATCATGAGTAATATTTGCTCTGGCACAAATCCAAAAATCAGTAATTTTAGCAGAATCAGAGAGTTTTTGTAATGTGGGGATAAAATGATGTGTTAAACCTCAAGTAAAGGACAGTAGAAAAACTAAAGAAAGAACAGTAAAAGGCCTGAAAGACCTGATTTAACTAAACATAGAATAATTAAAAAAGAACAGGAAAGCTTATAGGCCTGGTCCAGATATTTTGGGTAAGCTGTCTACTCCAAGTGCCATCTGCTTTAGTTCCTAGAAATTTTCAGTTTCAGGTCACCAGTTCATTCAGATTTGGGGGCTTTCTTTACATGTTGTACATGAATCCCAGGCAACTATTCCTTGAAGTTTGGCTGCATGGGGATTAGTTAATAACACATGGTAGGGACATTTTCAGCAAGATTGAAGAGTCTTTTTGGAGATGTCTTTTCCAGCAGACAAAATTTCCAGGCTAAAGATATGGGGATGTTTGATATCTTCATCTCCAGGGAGTGCACTGTTGAAAGATTGTCCTACCAGAGTGTGATTATTCTCTATGGACTTGATCGGGTCTTTGCAAAATTAACATATACCCCTCTCCTTTGTTAGTTGGGGCTAAGTGCATTGGCCATCCTGTAATTATTTTATTTTATTTTAGATTTACTTATTTTTAGAGAGAGAGCGAGAACATGGGGGCGGGCAGGGCAGGAGCAGAGGGAGAGGGAGAGAGAGAAACTCAACCAGGCTCTGCTCGCAGAGCTCGACTTGGGGCTCAATCCCATGACCCTGAGATCATGACCTGAGCCAAAATCAAGAGCTAGATGCTCAACCAACTGAGCCACCCAGGCACCCCCTGTAATTATTATAAAAGGTGAAAATTTATGCATCCAAAAGGAAGTAGATCTAAGATTTAGAAGGACCAATGATAATGCTTTTGCCAAGGTATTTGGATGGTTTCCACTAATTTAGCTGAGTCAATAATTCCATTTGTATGTTAGACCAGTCCTGAGGATTGAGGACAATAAACACAATGAAAGTATTGCAGAACTGGCCAGATAGCCCAGACTTGTCAAAGTATTTGACCATAAAATGGATTTCCCAATCACTATGAAGACCAAAAGGGTATAATCTTTTCCAATAGCATTTTAGGTACAGAAGAGTTACCTGTCTACACGGGAAATCTTCAGTCCAATATGAAAACATACAAACCATTACTGGAACTGGAACATACTTATATCCACGAGATGGGGGCAATTGTATGATACCCATTTGCCCCAACCTCAAATTGTTCATTGGGTAAACTATCTGGGGGCAATATAGATGAGTTTCCTTCAGTTAAATTTAGGACAGATGGAACAAGCAAGATAAGCACTTTTTTTGTGCCTTGCAGATGTTTTCCACCAATGTTGATTCATGAACATCATCATTTTATCAGTTGACCAGTGATTTAATTAATGTATGGTAGTTATTAATGGACATTTTAAATTTTCTGGCAGGACTGGTAGTCAGAACCGGAGTTTCTTTTCTTGATGACACCAACAGCCTTTAGATCTCCAATTTTGTTTTTCTTTTTTAGGGGCCAATTGTTATATATCTTTGGTTAATTCTCTTAGGTCATCACCAGGGGAAGTAGTTTTCTGGACCATGATAGAGGTTTGGCCTTTGGATCCCATAAGAGCAGCATTTTTTTGCGATGACATCATCAGTGGTTTCCTTTGGCTTCCAGACAGTCAGACTTAGAATGCCCAAGGACTTTAATAATAGTCAGAAGGGCTGGCAGGAGTATAGCCTCTAATAAATCTTGGACACAAGGACGATTTTTAATTTTGTCTCTGCTGGAAGTAAGGAAACTTTGTTGTTTCCATAACATTCCAAAATCATGGGCTACTCTAAAAGTATATTGACTACCAGTATAGATGTTTGTGGTTTTACCTGTAGCTAGAATATATGCTTGAGTAAGAGCATGTAATTCAGCTTGTTGGGCTGAAGCTGCCAAAGGTAAGGGTGCAGCCTCAATGACCTCAAAAGGAGTTGATATCACACATCCAGCACACTACTTACCATTTTCATTTATCAGGTAAGAGCTATCAGTAAACCATGAGAAATCAACATTTGCCAAGGAGGCTTCATGTAAGTTATCATGAGGGGTTAATAGGTATAATCTGTCAAGGTCAAACAGTCATGGGGATTTCACCCATGGAATAAGGAAGAAGAGTAGCAGGGTTGAGATTGACAGGACAAACGAGAATGATAGGACGGGAGGTTAGCAAGAGAATTTCCTAAGAAGAGGCTTGCTGAGAGGTGCTGGGTGTGGCGTGAGTTCAAGAGAGCTTCAACGGCATGAGGTACAAGGACGTCAAGGAAGATCCTAATAACGATTTCTTCAGTGGCCTTGCCCAGAAAGGCAGTAGAAGGCTTGGAGAGGGGGAACCATGGGATCCAATTGTAGGCTAGAGGTTTGCTAGAACATAGAGGTTGGTGTGGTAGCCTCCACGTATTTGGGTTAAGTACTCTGAGGGCATTTCCCTCCTTTTCGTATACAAAAAGGAAAAAGGGTAGCCGATAGTTTCACTGTCCAAGGACAGTTGGATTTATTAAGATTTCCTTCCAGGTTTTGAAAGCCAATTCTTCTTTGTTTTCCTAGGTAATGGGGTCGGGTTTAGTAGTTTTTAAAAGGACACACAGGGTCTTTAAGGGTCATTAAGGAGAAGTTTGAAATCCGATTGCAAAAATAACCAGCTAGCTCAAGCAAACTCTGTAATTGACATTTGGTTTTAGGTTTTGGGAAGCTTAAGATGCCATGAAGCCTACCAAAACCATGTAACCTGGTTTTGAGATTAAATGTCCTAAATATCGGACTTGAGTTTGAACAAAATGCAACCTTTTCTTTGAGACCTTGTGTCCTTTAGTGGTAAGAGTTTTAACAGGTGAATATTGTCTTGTGAGGAGGTCTTAGAGGGTGAGCAGAGAAGTAAATCATCTACATCAATATTGTAGTAATGTGGAGTCTCCAGAAAATTTTATATTGTCTAAGTCAGCTTTTAAAATTTGTGAGAAGTAAAAAGGACTTTCAGTAAAAATCCTGGGGGCCTTATTGTCCAGGTGTACTCTTATCTTTCTCAAGTAAAATAAAAAAGATATTGACTAGCCTTATCAATTGGAATACTAAATAATGCGCTGCATAACTGGATCACAGTGAAAGTTTTGCTTTTGGTAGGGATGGATGCCAATAACCTATGGGGATTAGGAACAACAAGACAGCAAGGAACAACGTTATTATCTATTGTTCAGAGATCTTGGACAAATCTCTATCCTTGGCCATTAGGTTTTCTTAAAGGTAAAGTAGGTGTATTAAAAGGACTGGTGCAGGCAATAATAAATCCCTGTGCTTTATACTCTCCTATGATAGGTTTTACGTAAAGCTTTCTCATTTATAGGGTGTTGATTACTTTTGGGAAGAGGTTTTGAGGGATCAATTTGGATTTTAAGGGGAAGGGAGCATTATGAATTCTGCCTATGCCCATGGAGGATTTTGCCCATAGACTAGGGGACACTAAAGCTAATAATGGAAATGAGTCTGAAGTTTGATCTTCCTTGGTTTGTAAAATACATGAGAAAGAAAAAGGGTTTGAATTTTCTTGAGGATTTGGCTCAAGGGATTTTAGTTCAGGAGATTTGAACTCAAGAGTTATTTCTCCCTTTTGAGAGAAAGAAATGGCAGCATGATGTTTTTCTAGGGAATCTCATCCTAATAAGTGGACATGAGCAGATTTATTGAGGAGAAATGGGTGTTTAACTTGCAAAGGTCCCAAGCAAAGGGGTGTAGGTTTAGAAATAGGGACACATTGTGGTTTATTTGAGATCCCCACTATTTGGATAAATGTATTACTCTGAGGAAGGTACTGTTGTTTTTTTGTTTTGTTCTGTTTTGTTTTGTTGTTTTGTTTTTAGGGGCTGTTTAATTGTAGTGGGTTGACCACTGATAGAATAGCTCCTGTGTTGATTAATATTGTAAGAGGTTGGTTCCCAATCTGGAGAGTAGTTTCCCCCAGTGTATTTAATGGTAGAATGGGAAACAGTCCTTGTGTTTCCTCGGACCCCCATCATTGGGATGAGTCTGACCCCTGGCTGGTGAAAAGCTGTAATTGTCTAGACCTTTTTTACTTGTAGCAGTCCTTTCTCCAGTGGCCAGGTTTTGTTTTGGTTCTTTCTTTCTTTCTCTTCTTATTTTTATTTATTTATTTTTTCAATAATGACAGAGTTTAATAGGGAGAGCTTGGGAGATTCCATCTGTTGAATTTGGAAACTTAAAATTTTAGTTGCCTTTCTTTTGGATTCATCAACCGGGGTGCAGGTTAACTGATGAGCTAGATTGACAAGATTAGGGGTAGACATTGTTTCCCAGTCTATGCAAGTTCTATTGACTAACAGAGATAGGTCTCTGTTTAAACCATTTATAAACATTGAATTAAAGGCCACCCTGAGAGATTCAACATCTATAGGGAGTCCAGAATTTAAAAACAATGTGGAGTCTGCTCTGCTGTACCAAGCATGAACAGATTTAGCAGGCTTTTGGGTACATGCCTTAATTTTGTTCCAGTCTACTGGTTTAGGGAAAGCCCTTGGGATGGCAAGATGCAGGCTTTTGGCTAGGGCACAAGTTTGGTCATATAAAAGAGCTGGTGGTTGAGTTACTTGGAATTCTAAAGTTTGTTCAGGGCTTTCCACATTAGCAGTTTTCATCCAATACTGGGTTGACCTTCTCCAATAAGCATATAGACTAATTGACAAAGAGGAGAAGTGAGGCTGATAAGTCTGAATTACAATATTGAATTCTTCTGCAAGTCTATGAGGATCCTCAGTTACCTTGGGAAAATATTTTACCATATATACCTCTAAGTTCAGATTTGGTCCATGGGACATAAGAAATTAATGATTTAGTTGGATCCTCAGAAGGCCTAATTTTAAAAGGGAGAGTTTTAACAGGCTCAGTTGGTAAGGTTTCAGCTTAGAGAACAAGGGGAGTTTAGATAAACGAAAGTGTTAGAAGAGGACAGAGGTGGATCTAGGGGAGGTGGAGCAATGGGTTTAGGGGGTTGGGCCAGTGTTGCCATGGAAGAGGCTTCAGATTTTTTTTAATCTCCATCTAGTAGTTTGCCTCAGTTACTTAGAAATAGTATTTTGTAAAAAGGCAATTTTAGAATCTTGAATATGTTCGGAAGCCTCTAGGTACCAATTAAAATAGCTATCCCATTCAGATTGTTTAATTCTATTGCAGCAGTCTTCTCATTTAGTCTGGAGAAAAAGCAAGTTTGGGGAGATCAAAAGTTCCCCATAATGGCCATTGAAGTTCTAAATTACCTTTAGTAAGATTGGTCAATTTAGTTAAAAATGCACATGAGGAGAGGCCATAATTTTTTAACATAAAACGGGCCAGGGTCCCTGAAGGAGGGCCACCCTTAGAGCATTTTAGATGATTTGGGATCCCATATTTTAGCGGTTTCCTTGAGAGCAAAAGAAAAAAATAGTCTTAAATAGCCTGATGGGTATGCTTTCAGAGTTGGGAGTTGTGTTTTGTTTTATGGTGTGTCCTTCACGGGATACCATTCCTCGCCCTCCTAGATGGTTTAACTGTCTGATCCATGACCAGGTGTCCCTTGTTGTGTGGATACTGTGTTGCATTTGGCAGGCCACCAAACGTCAATCTGGCCTGTCCCTGATTAACTTAGGCTTTCATGGGAGTCTTTGGCTTTGGAGACCGAAGTCTTTCCAACCCATGCCCACTGATATCATGTTTTTAAAAATTCATTTTGCTTAAGAATTCTGAAGAAATTATACTGAAATTCTAGCGTGCTTCTAACAAGACAACAAACAAGTACTCACCAAAAGAGACAAAGCTTTTAAACAGATCCTAAATAAAGTCAGAGAGCTCAGCCAAACACAAGGAGTTTGGAATCCAAGAAAAGACTTCACAAAACAGAAAACAGACAATGACCCACAGAGGTGATGAATGCAAGGGACTCCTTGTGGATACGTCCCTCGCTGGATTCCAAGGGTTGTTCTTTGGGGGTCGCCTCCTTTGGATCCCACTTCTGACGCCAAGGAATGTCAACCTAAAAATGAGGGAAACTGAGTCAAGCTCAAAATTGTCAAAAATATGAGTTTATTTGGGTATAGCAGAGGAACTGGAATTCAGGACCTGCAGACTGCAGCAAGCTACCGGTGAGCCTGCTGAGGGTTTGGGGCAGGCTATATTAATGGGCAGGGAATGTGAATTGGGGAGAGTTCAGTTAGCATCTGTTAAAATAATAAACAATCAGAAACCAGCTTTGCAAATTCCCCAAGCAGACAAAACCAGTCCAGCATACAAATAAAGCTCAATTCAGGTTATTCTGTGAGATCAACCCACCCTGGGCCATTTCTTGTTCATGTCTCTGGAAACCGTAAGCAAACATTTTCTGAAGTTGGTATGAGGTAACTCCTGACCAACTTCCTCTCTTAAAAGACAATCCCAACATTATCAGTTTTCTGTAGATCAGGCATTTATGGGAAATCTGTCCCTCAGTCCTTAACGTTTTATTTTCCTGAAGGCACATGAGTGAGATTTCCCATTTTATATCCTCTTGTTCCATTTTAGATCGAAATTCTTTCACAATTTAAAAACCAGTTTGCTGATAGTGTTAGGAAAAGGACATGGAAGTCCGTGCTACTTATTTCCTACTGTAGGGAAGCTAAGCTAGATGTGAAAGAGATGTCTTCCCAGCAAACAGACCGCAGTAGGTCTCTTTCTCAGTAGACAGGTTTCTGGTTGAGTGAACTGCTATGAAATCACTTTCTAATAATCTAATTCAAAGCTTTTGATTTTCTAATATCTCCCATTTGAGAAAATTGGCATGTCATAATTTCTGAAAGATCAAATGTTTGCCAATACCACTGAAGGAGCCGATTGCCCAACTTTTTCTTGCACCAACTCCTACCTCCCCAAGCTGGGCATTTGCTTCAGTGGACAGGGAAGTCGTAGCCCAGATATCAACAAAGACAGAGTTGTGCACTGAAAATAGGGTGTATCAGAGCCACAATCACTTTAAAAATCTCACATTGTTATTCATCTGCCCCATTTTCCACAAACTGTTTTATTAATGGAAGCTTACCAGTCGTTTCCATTAAGTTAAGAGGATTTCAAAGAGACACCTACTTCCTCAGCAACCTTGAGTGAATACACTGTGGCATTACATTAAACATACTCGTATGTGAATAAATGTAGAATTGTCAAATAATCTTTCATTGTTACGCATCAACAGATTTGCCCAGAAAATCACATAAAGCCCAAATGGATAAGTGCGGGCATCGGGCTGTTTAATTTTGTCTTTCTTCTTTTCTGGATTGCTTTAGAAATTTCGGGCAACCCGTATTTTGGATTCCTCCACGAAATTCTCTAGCTTTATGTTTCAGCAATTAACAAGAACCAGTTCCTTGCAGCTGGAGAAAGCTCCACCCATTCGTATCACGTGTCAGCCTTGAGCTGCCCTCCTCCTCCCACCCCTGTCCACTCAGAACGCCGGAAGAAAAGCGCTGCGCAGGCCCTGGGGTTTCCCTTCCTCTGCCTACTCTTTGCTCTTCATTCCCCGGGTGGAGTTTTCCCGGGTCGGCCTGGCTGCAGAGACCCGGCCCAAACTTGTTACTTTTTTCGTCTTTCTCTCGTTATCAGTTCTGGTTAAAACCCTTTGCCCTCGACGGTGCCTAAGGGGTGACGTTATGCCGCTCTGCACATGCCACCATGCGTCTCGTGGCCTAATTATCCCTGAAGAAGGCACAATTAGTTTCACGTGCCCAAAGTCCTCCCACGAAGATATTCATTAGAGTAGGATTCGATTAGAATTTATATAAACATTAAGACCTTCCCACCCCATTTAGGGAAGCAATAACGACGGCTTTCATTTCAGGAACTGGTAACAGACGTGACGGCCAGCAGTCTGGTGAGAAGTGTCAGGTGAGTGAATTCCACAGCGGAAAGCTCTTGGCTGCTTGGAGACTTTTCAGGCCCGAGTCCGTAGAGTCTGTTCTGTTCTCCATTCTCGCCTCGCTTTTATCTTCTGATTTTTGCTTTGCCATTTTATATGCCTGGGATTTTTTTTTCCCTAAAGATTTTATTTATTTAATTGACAGAGAGAGACACAGCAAGAGAGGGAACACAGGCAGGGGGAGTGGGAGAGGGAGAAGCAGACTCCCGCTGAGCAGGAGATCATGACCTGAGTGGAAGGCAGACGCTTAAGGACTCAGCCACCCAGGCGCCCTAAGCCTGGGATGTTTTTAAGGGGCAAAGGTGATGGACCAAGCATTGCTATTGAAGGATGTCAATGCTGAAAAGTTGAATTAAGCTTGTAAATTTATTTATTGGATATTACTGTTTTGGAACAGGATTTTAAAAAACCCAACTATTCAAGACATTGCTTATTAACAGCAGTATTTCCTAACGCCCCCCCCCCCCCCCCCCCGCATTTCAGGAAGGATCCCCTTTATTTGGCAAAAGATTTTATAGGCTTTTTTTTTTTCCTCCCATGAATGATCTAGTAGTCCCTTAGGCAAGCATGACTCTTACTTGGTTCTGCTCAGAAATTTGGCAAAAGGGTATTTTCCAACATCCACATTAACAGGTAATTGGATTTTAAGCAGAACTGATTTCGATCCAAACCCAAGATTGGAAGGAATCTCAAAGGTCATCTAGTTTAATACCTATTATAAGCTTTAGTTCTTTCTACAACATATTCACTTGGTTTGTTTTTATTTTTCCCTTCAACCCCTACCACTTCTCCAACTTTTTTCTGTGAAGATAAAGGGAAGGAAAGAGATACTGCAGGATTACAGCATTTTCGGATGACTCTTGACTTCCAGTTTTAATGGAGTTAAATTTATGTGGTCAGATCCTACCACAAAAGAAACTGAGACTTTTTGTAAAGATTATTAAAATAACTTTACTATTGTAAAAGTAACGCATGCTCACCGTAAAAAATTTATAAAATACTGAAGAGTAGAGAGAAGAAAAAAAAGTCCATCTTCTGTCACTCAAAGAAAACCACTACTAATATTTGATTTCTTATTTCTAGATTTTTGCTGTGAATTTTTATATGGTTATGATCTATTTCATCTGGGATATCATTTATATTTTTCCCATGCAGTAGGAGTATTTCTCTGTATTATTTAAAACTCTTTGTAAGTATCATACTTGATATATGTATTCTCTTCCATAAACGTGTCACAATCAAGTCAACTCTTCTACCATAGCTGGGCATTTAAATTGCTTTCCTTAATTTGAGCTAAATAATGCTGAAATGCACATGAAAGCAAGATCTTGGAGATTGGGTTCTAGATGTTATTTGGTGTATCACATTATTCTTTATCTTGTTTAGGGTAGTGGCAGCAATGAAATAGCGAGAGGATCAGATCAAGAGGGGAATGAGTTCCTTCCTGAGCAAAGGTAGTGGTTTCAGTGAATTGTGCAGTCAGCCCGTATATGCTGTGGCAAAATAAGTGAAGAACACCACTTACCATTTTTTAAAATGTGTATTTTGAGTTTCCCTGACTTTGGGTATGAATTTGGCAGCTTCCTCCTCAGAGAAGGAGACTTGCCTGACTGAAGAGGGAGGAAGGTTAGGTCTGCTCCGATTTAGGTTGGTAGCATGTTGCCCGCCTCGCTTGCCCTACTGTTTTCTGGGCTCCAGCTATTCTGTGGGTAAACAGAAGGTTTTGCCTTCTAGGGCTGTCAATCTGGCACCTTTCATCAGAACTAAATTCCGGTTAAAGAAAAAAGAAACATAACCCACAAAGAAATTTGAGGGTGGGGGTGGGGGCTGAGGAACAGAAGGAGATAGCAGTAGTCTACCCTTTCATTTACATGACACACATTAACCGTAACAGAGAAGTTCCAAGAGAACTGTCTTGTTCTCTTGTCTCCAGGAGCCCATGTAGGGCGCTTTAATTGCCACATTTTCAAACCGATATAATGGTGGGGATGTCTTAGTAATTACCTTAATGAGATAACACCTTTCCTTCCCTCAACCTACTCATTATCACGCCTCTTGTTCAAATTTCAACTACAAAGAACTATACTTGTAAAAAAAAAAAAAAGTCTGAAATGTATTGTTCCAGGTCTCATACCCTTATAATCACATTGCACATATCTTAAAAATATGAAAGAAATAGTACACATAGGCAATTCAAATATGTTAAAGGAAAGGCTTGAGATAAGTAAACTAAACATCTGGGTGCCCTTTAATTATTCTTGGTTGGATTCTTTCTCTTGACCTATAGTGATGCTAAGGTGCCAAAGTGATGAATTTTAAGATGTTGGGTTGTGAAGACGTGCAGCTGCAACACTGATGGATTTAGGAAGGGATGGTAACAAGGTTAGCTGCATGTGAAGTGTGAATTGAGATTTTTGCAAAGAGACTGTGATTGCAGATGGGCATAATGTTGTACCCTTGCATGAAATCTTGCTATTATTGTATAATGGTCAGACAGAGTGTGAAATGACTTATTACTTTTCTTTTATTCTTTAATGAAGTTGGTTAGAGTAGCAGTACTACCGCTAGTCAATAGTGGTAAAGCACACACACAAAAAACTATATGACAGGTGCTGACATATTCAATATTTATTTAGTTTTGACTTTTTTCCCCTAATTTTCATGAATATCCATATGCAAACACAAGCATCTCTTTATCTATATAGACCAATTTGCACTGATTTACGAGTCTGCGCTTACCCTTATTCTCCTGTATAAATATCTATACAAGCCCCTGATGTGTATAAAAGATTGCGATGTCCGTGAAAATTTCATAGCTTTTAAATGTTTGAAAATGCTGTCATGCTTTGGGGCTGATTTCTACATGGAATTCAGATTTGAAAACTCTAGTTGGAGTTATGTGGGTAACATGAAATATCAGTTTATCACTGCGGTGACTAGAAATGCTTTATGGAACAAAACATAATAGAAACCCATTTTGAGGCACACTCTCTAACATGCTGAGTTATGGGGGAGATCAAATTATGGTTCTTCTGTTTTGTAATATAGAGTACGTATCTTTCACTATATCACAGAGACCATAATGTAAATGTTTCTTTACTTCCCAATATTAGCCTCGCAGAAAGATAATACCTTAGGCTTTACAAGTCAAAGGGAAATGATGCTATGATGTTAAAAACAAAACAAGGCAAACAAAAACCCCTCTCCGTCTGCAATCAGTCTTCTGGTTCAGATGCTTGTGTTAGAAACATTAAGAAATATGAATTTAAAGAAAAATCTGGGGGGCGGCTGGCTGGCTGGCTCAGTTGGTAGAGCATGTGACTCTTGATCTCAGGGTTGTGAGTTCAAGTCCCACGTTGACCGTAAAGCTTACTTAAAAAAAAAAAAATTTGGTTTTGGAGATGAGGGATATTATTCATTATAGAATGACTTTTATGTGGTCTAAAAAATTTGTAATTCTTTTTAAAAATTTTATTTTAATCCAGTTAATTAACATATAGTGTATTATTTGTTTCAGAGGTAGAGTTTAGTGATTCGTCAGTTGCATATAACACCCAGTGCTCATTACATCAAGTGCCCTCCTTAATACCCATCACCCAGTTACCCCATCCCCCAACCCATAATAATTCTTTTTTTTAATTTTTATTTTAATTTTTTTCAAGAGAGAGAGAGCAAGAAAGAGTGCATGCATGCACGTGAGCAGGGGGAGGGGCATAGTGAGAGGGAGAGAGAGACTCCTAAGCGGGCTTCATGCCCAGCGCAGAGTCCGATGTGGGGCTCTATCTCGCAACCCTGAGATCATGACCTGAGCCGAAATCAAGAGTCAGATTTCTGACGCTTAACTGACTGAGCCACCCAGGCACCCTGATTCATAATAATTCTTAATGCATTGGTTTGATACCCTTGATATGAATAAGAAGTGTTTAGAAAAGACAGAAAAGTGTTTTTAATATATCCCCTTAAATTTGAAAATTTAACATTCTAAAAGAAATCTTAATTCAATTTGTCTGCATATTTCATATTGTTATATAGTTAAACTCTGATATAATAAAAACTCCTGTTCTGTGTTTGGAATATACTGAGAACTTAGATTCAGTTGACATTTTTCAAATCAACGCAGATCAGCCCTTAGAAACAGAACAGTTGGCTTAGAAAAACAATGTTTAGTCTTGTCCCTCAGCACAAATTTATTGACCTTTCTCCCACCTTTTCTTTGGCTCAACTTGCTTCATAGGCAGAAAGAATTTCATGACTATGTAATTCCTCATCATTCCAAAAATAGAATGACCGAGTATTTATTTGGATGAAATCTGGGAATATAACATATATACTTTTTTTTAAACCATTTTATTAATGTATGTGTGTATGTATGTATGTATGTATGTAACAGAGAAAGGGGGGAGGGGCAGAGGGGGAGGGAGAGGAAGGGGGAAAGGATCCCAAGCAGACTCTCCACTGAGCATGGAGTCTCATAAGCCTGAGATCATGACCTGAGCTGAAACCAAGAGTTGGATACTTAACCAGCTGAGCCACCCAGGTGCCCCAATATATACCATACTTTTAAAAAATTTTCTTCTTATGGACAAATTTATCTTCCACTAGGAGCCTCTTGGCGTGACTTTAGTCTAAGACTGAGTGGAATGAGAGTTGGAGTTTCTCAAGATTGTTTGAAGAGTACATATAGTGAGGGACTTGCACTTACGAGGTATCTTAACCCCATGTATTTGTGATGTTAGTTTCAGGAAAGACATGCATTCCCACTGCTTATGTGGTCACTTGGCCACATCTATAGAAAACACAACTTTGGAGTGCCTGGGTGGCTCAGTCGTTAAGCGTCTGCCTTCGGCTCAGGTCATGATCCCGGGGTCCTGGGATCGAGCCCCGCATCGGGCTCCCTGCTCAGCGGGAAGCCTGCTTCTCCCTCTCCCATTCCCCCTGCTTGTGTTCCCTCTCTCGCTGTGTCTCTCTCTGTCAAATAAATAAAATCTTTAAAAAAAAAAAAAAAAAAAGAAAACACAACTTTTGGGTTTTCGGCAGCTGTAATTAGTTACCCTCTTTATTCTGTATTCCCTGGAGAGAAGTACTGTGACTGGCACGCAGTCTACTAAGATCGGCCCTTCTGTAATTATATGAAAACGAATCTGTGTAAGAGAATCCATTATGTGACTTGGGTGAAAATCTGATCTACTACCTTCTCAATTTCACATTTTTTAAAAAATTGGCTGAGCTGCATCAGTTGCAAGTTTTTAGAAATCTTCTCCACCTTAACACCAGTGTTGTAAAAACACTGAATACTTCCTCGTTAAGAAAAGGTTTCAGCCTACCATGAATACACAGTATGGACATAAACATTTATTTCAACTAATTTTTCAGTTGATGGCCTTACCCTTGAAGTTTTCTTTCTAATTGCATTCTAGGATGAGAGATATTGGTCTTTATGTTTGAAAGTGCTTAATGGTAGTTTTCTTTAGCAAGATGAGCAATATTCCTTGTGGATTGGTCCACGGAGTGATGAAATGAAGCTCTCAAGTCTCTAATTAAAGAAAAGTGTCCTCACATCTCTTTCTAAGTGCTGGTTTCTAAATTCTGGATTGTTGTCAAGAACGTTAATCTGTGCATACTTCCTGATCATAGTTAGTGAATTAACATCTAACGTTATTCTCAGTATGTGTTATAAATATATCTTTTTGTCTCCGGTCCCTAGGTCAGGGCCTAGTGTAAAGTAGGGACTCAAAAAAAAAGTTTATACAATTGAATATGAAGTCATCGATTAATTAAAAACAGCAAATCCAAGTGATGTTTGCAAGTTGAAGTGTATTTCTTGAAGGGAAGAACCATGTCTGGTCTTCTATCGTGTTTTAAGTACTTAGCATAATCTAGGGGTGTAGTGGTGAGGTAGTGCAAATTTTCAAAAATCTAATTTTAATTTTCAGGCGGTGTTTGGCTAACAGCTCGTAGATGTCAATAAAAAGAAAGCACCTGGTAAAATTGTACCAGTTACAGGACATCAGCTTATTCTTGAACTAATTGTACTTCTGGCCTACATTTTATTAAACTCCCCCTTTTATCATAACTCCAAAGTAGTTACTTGACTCACTAGACTTACTTGTTGTTGCTGATAATATGTAACAAGTAGAGAAAGGCAAAAAATACTTCTCTCCCAACTCTTTTCTAAAAATGAGCCTCTTTAATAGGGATAGGAGTGAAGGCCGATGTCAGGAATTGATTCCTCTTTCCATTGGATCCTGTATTCTAAATTGTACTGGTTCGTAAATTCAGGCAGCTACATAAGCTAAGAAAAGGAATACAGAGACCTTTAGCTTATTAACAATATTCTTAACAGGGTAATGACAACTGGGAAAATAAATTGAGTTGGCAATTTAATAGGTATAATTCAAAGAGTAAACAGAAGCAGCTAAATTTCATGGTTAATAGTAGTACTATTGAAACAAGGCTGTTGGAAGACACTGTTAATGAAAACAGTGACTTTCAAAATGAAGCTACGTTTAGCAACTATTTTTCACTAGAAGTATTTGGCATGATGTTTGGGCTCAAAATTACTATTCTGTATTGCTTCATGCACTGTTAACTGGAATCTGAAATGTGTGTGGCAGGAAAAGAGAAAAAACTGATGCATTTTCATGTAAGAAAGCTCACATCTAGATTCTCTTTGTATTTTACTACACCCATATTTTAAGATGCTTGGAGAACAAAAGCATACCAATCGAGAAAAATCTGTAACATCTTGTCAAGTATTATTTATGTATTATTATTTTGTTGGAAAAGATGTGAAAATATGAAGAATTAGAAAACAGAACCGCTAAAATAAGTTATAAAAGAAGCACATCTCAAAAAAGCACACAAGGGAATAACAATGTCATGACAACACATTTTCAGTACTCTAAAAATAAATTCTGTTGGATGGTTAAACCCTATTAATTGGGTATTTTAGCTACTTACCAAAGGAATAAGACTGGAATAAGTAGCCTTTACTTCTGAGGTATCAATGGAACTAGTGTTATTTTATTTGGTGATCTTCTAGCTCTATTAAGCTACAGATCTTACGGAAAGAGTGAAGAACATGTGGAGTGAATGTATTATTAATGTATTATTGTATTTCATATGGCGATTTCAAATTTCCTAGATACTTTCAGTACCAAGGTATTTGAGGAAAAAATTGAAGAAACAAGTAGGAACTTCAGAGACTTGATAACTATCCCCAGAGTACTACAATGATTCATAAATCACAAGAGAGCAAGGCTCAAGTGGATCATACTTTTTATTGTACAAATGGGATTAATATTGCATGTCATAGATACAACATGTTTAGAACAAAGAAGACCACATGTCAGCTCCCTCCTACTATGTTAAGGCTTAAGAAAAACAACATTAGAATATTTTTTAAGCTTCCAAATTAAAAAGAGACTAATGGTCATTACTGTCCAAAGATGGAGATAAATTTGGAATTATTTTAGTTCTTTTCTTAGGGTGCTGAGGTCTACTCACACTGTGCAAGTTTGATATGATTCATATTTATTACTTGTGAAACACTGAAATGTGTGATCACCTTTTCAATTTAGAAATTGTCTTGCTGGCATACAAACTTCGAGACTATCTGTCCCTTGACTAAGTTCTAATTCTAGGAATGAAGCAGATCCTCAAATATTTATTTGCATGCACTTCCTAGATACCTCTGTAAGATTGCCATACTCCTAAACCACAGGTGAAGTATGAGTTGTTGGACAGCAAGGAGCATGGCTGGGTAGATTACTGCATGAGTCCATATGTGGCACTTGAGCCAGTTCCTGGAATCATTCTACATTTTCCATTCTGTATGTCAGTGCCTTTTCTCGCTTTTTTTTTAATTTAAAGATTTATTTATTTACTTGAGAGAGAGAGAGAGCGTGAGCGAGCAGGGAAGGGCAGAGGAAGAGGGAGAGAGAATCCTCAAGCCGATTCCCCGCTAGTGCAGAGCCCCATGCAGGGCTTGATCCCAAGATCCTGAGATCATGACCTGAGCCGAAACCAAGAGTCAAGACGCTTAACTGACTGAGCCACCCAGGCGCCCCTCTCTGCTTTCTCCTTGTTTTCTTGTTTCCTTTCTCCTCCTGCTCTTTCTACTCTCTTTTTAAATCCATTTTACCTCCATTTAGTACTTTTGCCATTCTTTTGTATAAGATATTTGATTACTTGTCTGTTTTTCTCCTTAGACTGTAAGCCTTTTGAGGACATATAATACACATTTAAGAAATTTCCTCAGTGCCTGTCTGAGATGCTCAATAAATGTTTATTGAGCTCCCACAAACTAATATTCTTATCTTGCAAATAATGTACGAGGCTGTCAGGGTTATTAAACTCTAGAGTAGGGATTTTTTTTCATCTTAGTATGTGCATATACAAATTTACATTTCTAAATATTTAATTTAGACATAATATGTAACGGTGATTGGTTGGGATTATCAACACAATGCTAATGCATATAATATTAAATGTTTGGCAGGTCAGAGTCCCCTGCACAGCTTCTTATTTACCAACTGGGGCCTGTGGTTTGTGAAGATTTTTCTCCAAAACAAGACTGGAGATTAATCCTCTGTTTCTTTTCAATAGCAGCCAAGAAAGACTGGAATATAGGATCTCAGAAAGGGAAATTGGAGCTGTGAAATCTTATGAGCTAGCTCTTTTCTAAAAAAAATATTCATAATACATGTAAGTATGTGTATACATACAATATAAATATATGGTACAAATATATAAAATAATATTTAATATATATAATATATATAACTATACATAATTTTGGAGAGGGCAAGAAAGAGAAAGGTGTTTCTCATTCATAGGCTTTGGGAAAATTTAATAAAATTTATTGGTGAAATGTCTAATAAATGTAAATGTTGGCATTGACCAACTATTTTGACTATGTATTCTGGCTATTATGAAGTCATTTGTGGTATTTATTAAAATGCTCTCTTGGCTCCCAGTTTATTACTGGTTCATCTAATTTGAAGGGATAATTGGACAGCTCTGATAGATGAATATTAAAATGTGTCTGCTTTCCTTATATGTTCTGTGAGGGTTCTGTCCAGTGTTTCTCTTTAATGCCAAATGACCAGGGAATCTTGGCAAAGAGAGTCTCCAGGCTTTGGCAATAGAGGATGGGCCTACATTTTCTCAACTGCCCAAATACTCTGTGACTTTCGGTCTCAGCAGGCGTCCTCTTCTTTCCCATAGCAACAGTACATTTGGGGGATTACTGTGTGTTTTATCTCCTCCCTCCTGTGGGAGAATACCACTATTTCTAAGCTGGGATAAATCAGGTCACTGGCTAGAATTCAGTATGGCCCTGTTCGATGCTGTTTCTAGAGTTTGATACAGGCCTTCTTTTTGCAATAGAGGGGAAAACAGAAGCAAATTCAATATAATGTCAAGTTCAAGCTTGTATTTTCTTTTCCTGTTGGGGGTGTATGTCAAAAATGACATTTCTCCTTTACAAAATCAACATAGATACAATAGTATGTCAAGAACTAATCCTCAAACTTAAGATCATATCCGTAGAATACTTTTATTAAACCAAAAATTTACAGTGGATAAGGATCAGATACCTTAAATGATACGGACGACTTTTTTTAGAGGACGTCACTGAAAGCATTTTATGGTACATGGATTGTTTTACTGTGAACATTCCCAGTGATTGGTACAAACCTTTGCCAATGAATGACAAATTTACATACACATCATGTCAGCCAGCAATATTTTGTGGCTTTAATTGCTTTAGCTTCAGGCATTCCATGTCAAAATAGAGTGTTTAATGTCCTGCAAGTTGCTCTGTTTCTTTGCAACGTTAAATTTATTCTGTAATTTGCCTGTTTTCTTTCTAATGCATTGTCCATTAAGTCCTTTAATAATTTATAATAGAAGACATATGATGCAACTTTAAATAGCATGTGCAGCTTCCTTTTTAGAAAGTTCTGGGGAACACTGCATCAGAAACTAATGATGTACTCTATGGTGGCTAATGGAACATAATAAAAAAATAAATAAAAGAATTGGGTGTCAAGAAGACCAGAAGACCTGAAATGAGTTTGCATAAAGTGTTTACTCCTACTTATATCTCAGTTAAAGAGATCCTCTTTTATGTTGTTAAAGTTTTGTCTTAATGTGAAGCATTCTATTTATACTAGTAGATATGTAATATTATACTAATTTTTAATTTTAGGTAAAGTAGTATTTTTACTTTAAAAAACTCCAGGTGGGCAATAAAGAATCCATTAAAAGGAAATGCATATTATTCTATGCAGCCAAGTAATTTTAATGATAAAATTGATTTTATTCAGCAAAGTCTGAGAGAATGAATGAGACTAGAAAAAGTTATCTGTGACCATTTAGTTAAGCCAAGTTCAAAAAGGTGTATCAGCACAGAAACACAATGTTTGATGTGCCTTTGGTTGTTATAGGTTTCAAGCATATTGAAAAAATAATCTTCAGCTTACATTATATCTGAGTGTTATCATTTTTTAAAAAATTTATTTAAGTAATCTCTACACCCAGAGTGGGGCTCGAACTCATGACCCCAAGATCAGGAGTTGCACCCTCTTCTGACTGAGCCAGCCAGGCACCCCTGAGTGTTAACATCTTTAATGGTTAGAGTTTTACCTGATGTCCCTTTGTAAAGAATGACCTTTTCTCAGTTCCTGTTTCTGATGTGGTATTGCTCTGTGCATGTATATTGTATCTTAGGTATTAAAATAGCAAAACTCAGATAAATGTATAAAAGCTAAAGAATGTCAAACACCTCTTCTTCTTTATGATTATTGCTAAGTTCAAAGATAGCCTATTCTTTAGTTATGTAGTATATGATCATTTAAAATAAGTTTCAAATGAATAACAATAACACCTTCCTCAGTATATAGTCAATGTCTCCCTGCTCAAAGTAGCGTTAGAATCTTAAAAGACCAAAAAGGATTTATCTTTTCTGTTTTTTTTAAAAGATTTTTTATTTACTTATTTGACAGAGAGAGACATAGAGAGGGAACACAAGTAGGGGGAGTGGGAGAGGGAGAAGCAGGCTTCCCGCTGAGCAGGGAGCCCGATGTGGGGCTCAAACCCAGGACCCTGGGATCATGACCTGAGCCGAAGGCAGACGTTTAACAGCTGAGCCACAGGCGCCCCTATCTTTTCTGTTTTGAATACTAATATTTGTCAAGGTGAAAAGTTCCATTTAAAACATGAAAAATGAAAATTTAGATATCCACATGTTATAAAATTATCTTTAATAATACCCCCCTCTTGTGCCTTCCTCTAGTCAGGAGGGTGTTTCTTCAATGATTGTATTTATGATCAAGTTCCCACAGTGCCCTTGGACAAGTTTAGCTATAATTGGGTTATTGGGCCTTTGTGATCCTTAAAACAGATTCAGACAATTATATAACTGGTGTCTTAAGAATTTTGGAGGGCTATAGGAATGACTGGGTGGCTTGGTTAAGCATCTGCCTTCAGCTCAGGTCATGATCCCAGGGTGCTGGGATCGAGTCCCACACTGGGTTCCCTGCTAAGTGGGGAATCTGCTTTTCCCTCTGCCTCTGCCCCTCCCCCGGCTTGTGCTCTCTGTCTCTCTCTCTCTGTCTGACAAATAAATAAAATCTTAAAAAAAAAAAAGAATATTGGAGCACTGCAGTAATTTCTAGTCCTATCTTACCTAACGATATATTCAAAGCTTTTTATAAATTTTTTTAAAAAGTTTTATTTATTTATTTATTTATTTATTTATTTATTTATTTATTTGAGAGAGAGAGGGCCCTTGCAGGAGTGTGAGGTGGGGAGGTGGGGAGGAGGGGCAGGGAGGAGCAGAGGGGCAGGGAGAAGAAGAGCGAAGGAATCCCAAGCAGACTCTGTGCTGTGTGTGGAGCCTGATGGGGGCTCCATCTCAGAACCCATGCTATGCCCTGAGCCAAAAGCAAGAGTCGGCCACTGAACCAACTGAGCCACCCAGGTGCCCCAAGGCTTTTTGTAACTTTGAACTCCTAGAGAAAAGCATATTGTCTGATTAAATAATCTCCAGAGATATTTAACCCAAGGTTGATACCATCTCTTGATAGTTCCTCATATGGAAGAATGCTTCACACTTCAATGGTATTTGTGAATCAACCATAATATTTATTGTGGGATTTATTTTTTTTTATTTTTAAGATTTTATTTATTTATTTGAGACAGAGAGAATGAGAGAGAGAGAGAGCACATGAGAGGGGGGAGGGTCAGAGGGAGAAGCAGGCTCCCTGCCGAGCAGGGAGCCCGATGTGGGACTCGATCCAGGGACTCCAGGACCATGACCTGAGCCGAAGGCAGTCGCTTAACCAACTGAGCCACCCAGGCGCCCTATTGTGGGATTTAAAAATAATGTATGATGACACTATATTTGAAGTATTTGAGCATCTTCAAAAGGCTTACCTCGAATGGCTTTACCTTTAATATTTCATATGTGGGGATGGTATCTTTTTTTTTAAAGATTTTATTTATTTATTTGAGAGAGAGAGAGAGGGACGCCCAAGCAGTGGGGAGGGGCAGAGGGAGAGGAAGAAGCAGGTTCCCTGCTGAGCAGGGAGCCCGATGCAGGACTCCATCCCAGGACCCTGAGATTCATGACCTGAGCCGAAGGCAGACACTTAACTGACTGAGCCACCCAGGCACCCTTTGTGGGGGTAGTATCTTAAGGGAAAGGTTGACCGTCGAGTGCATATTTTGAGTTAGTAGGGTTTTCCCCTGCTATAAGCTTAGTTGATCACTTATCAAGGAAGTACCTTTTTTTTTTTTTAAGACTAAATTAAAAGAAAATACATGTGTGGAAAACTAACACCATACCATATGTGGATTTGGTGGGCTCGAATTCCATGCTGACCTAGAATATGAAGCAAGGAACTTGTATCTGCCTTGACCTTTGAAAACCTGAATTAAGTGTTACAGGCTCGTGGTTATGAGCTTTTTCAACGTCATGTTCCCTGAACTGCCTGGAATAAATTCAGAAGAGGTAGGAACATACCTTAACCAACAGCAAACTCCTTTACTGCATTAGAAGAGAGCATATTTGTGTTATCAGGCAAGTTGGGGTTATTGGCAATAACATAGATGTCCTTTCATTTCTCTGTTTATTCCATTTCTGGTGGAAACTATGGCCAGAACATTTTATGAAGCAATGTTGAGATAAATGTGGCCTAGCAATTCTAAGAGGAAACTCCCTGCCGCTTGCTGATTTCAGAATGTCCAGGGTAATTAGAACAGTCTTCCACCAAAAAAGGAGCAAGCCATGTAAGTAAAAATCGCTTATTCTTCTGCTTGCTTCTCCAGGCCTGTGCCTTTTTTCCTTGCTATCTTTTTGGAATCCTAAGGAATAACGTGATACTCCATCACATGCCTGGGGTGGGGAGGGCGCAGGAAGGGTGAGGAGAGTGGTGCTTGTGGCTACATTTCTGTATTGAATTTAATTTTTCATTGATAATTAGACTCTCAAAGCCACCTGATATTTTTGACCAGCAGGAAACAAAAGCCCACTGATTGACTCAGGGGATGCGGGGGAGCGGCCCCCACTGTGCTCACACAGCTTCTCCACAAAGACTAAAAACAAGAGCTGTGGCAAATTGGATCACCATGCAAGTTCCAACTGGCCCATTGTGTACAAGTAGTAAATTGGGAGCTGATATTTCTGAGAACTATTTATTAGCAAAGCTTGGTGTTTTACTCCCTCCCTCCCCCACCCACCTCCCCCCTGCCTTTAGTTGTTTTTTTCTCTTTTTCTTTCTTTCTTTTATTTTCAGCAAACTGCTTTTTACCAAGTTAAGTGAGCAATCTAAAGCACTTAACAAAAAATTCAGGTAATTATCCAAAGAGTTGTCCAGACTAGAAACGTACTGATTATTTGTGACAAATTGAGTAAAATTTTTTTCAATAATCTTAACAGGTATTTATGTGTGCATAATTGCACAAAAGGGAAAAATGGAATGGCATTTGCAAGAGTTTACTGAAATGCAAGCAAATAGAAAAAATTCTAAAATTCAATCCTATTGCTGCATATATTAAGATTTGTAAATGAACATGTCTCAGTGACAGCTTCTGGTGGAGTGATCAGTTCTAACCATTTAGTACAAAAAAGGTGTGAAAATACTAGCCTGTGGCCACTTAGCAGAAATTGTAGTTATACAAGCCTAGACCTGCATGTCTTACAGAAGAATTGATAACTCTGGAGTTTTTTCGATTTGAGTAATACAGAGAGGGGAAAAATGGAGTCTGTTTCATTAGTTGCTTATATATGTTCTATCTTTGAGAATTTTAGCTTTGAGTTGGGAATATGGTATTTCTACTACCAATATCATAGAGAAAATGTATACAGAAGGTTGTATGACTGCAAAAATACATAAAGTTTCTATTAATCTTTCACAGCAAAGTTTTCGAGATGATACCAGCTCATTTTATGGGTACTTCTTCATGTGATCTTTTATGGACAATACCACATATAGTGCATTTTTGTTTCTGTGTGTTCTATTTGCCACCAGTGTGTAATTAATTCTATGACTTAATGAACTGATCTGGTGAGAAGAGCTCAGACTAACATGGTTAAATCCTGGTGTTCCAGCCAGGGAACATCATGAAGACTCTCACAGGGAGGGTGAAAGCAAGTTCTGGTCATAATTTTGTATCTGAGTGTTACTACTCAACCATCAAATAGTAAGAAGTGCCTGTGGTGTCCAATAATGTATTAGGTGTTGCAGGTGATGAAAAAAGTATGATGCTTGGTTTCAGACATTCAGAAGTTTATCATTTAATAGGTAAACAGAAGTTACCAACAAAAGCAATTAACAAACTATTCAATTACAGAGTTGTGAATATAATATTGCAGAGCTATGGGTATTTGAATGCCTATTTAGATATTCTTCTAGAAAGAATTGAAGTCTAGCCTTTCTTAACCTGCTAGCTAGCATAAGGGGGGTGGGGTTATTGTGCCTCAGAAAATCATAATAGAATTCAAAGGTATCGTAACAATTTTTTTTTTTTAGAAAAAAATTTCATTTGATTCTTGGAGACCAAAGCGGACAATAGTGACTCAGGATTCAGGGACAATGAACAATCTCAAAGACGAGGGGGATGTTCTTGGAGTATGGTATATTGTAGAAAACTATTCAGTTTTTGTCATCACAGGTTTTTTTTTTAATGGGGAGAACTTGAAGACGAGCAAAATGAGGTATATTCATAGTAAGTTCCTGATTGGGTTGCTGTAGGATTAAATGAGATAAGGTATAAGGTGCCTGGCACATACTATGTTTTCAAGAAATATGAGTTGTTTTTAAACTAAAGCTGTCAGGAAAGATGGTAGTTTCTCAGGGCCTGGGAATGGAGAGTGAGACGGAAGCAGTGCATGCTTTGGCTCTCTGGGTTCTCAGGGGCTCTGAGGGCCATATATCTGTCCCATGTGACCCTCTTTGCGCTCTCTGGGCCCCGGCGCTCTCCTTACCATCTTAGCATTGGTTTCTAATATCTGCCCCCCATTCCTATCAACACAGGAAATAGACCGAATTTCCAGGTCCCATGGACTCTTCCCTGTAGCATTTGACATTTTTGCCCTTCTCTGGGATCTTTAAAAAAAAAAAACCCACAAACCCTCTTTCCTTGGTTTCTGTAATAATCACTATGTCTCATTTTTCCCACTTTCAGTTTCTTTGATGAATTCTTGAGTTCTCATCCTCCAAGAGCATGCACATCCCTCACTTTTTTTCCCCAAGCCTGAGTCCTCTTCTCAACCCCCTTTTTCTTTTATTCTATAAAGCCTCCCGAGGAGATTCTTGTCCTCTCCCGCCGTGACATCAGTTCTCATTGGATGCCGAACAGTTCTCCATATCCAGCCCCAGCCTCTCACTGGACTCTAAAAATGCATTTCTGGTTTGTTTTTCCTTATAGCACCTGTAGTTGTCTTAAATGCAATGTGTCCATACAGAATTTATTTTTCACTGTATTCCTTCTCCTGTATTCTGTGTTTAAGTTAATGGTATTCCTACCACAGGGCATTCAGATGTGCCAGTTTGCCTGGGACTGAGGTTTCCCAGAACACAAGATTTTCACCGCTAAAACTGCCAAAGTCCTGGGCAATCTGGGACTAACCAGACATGTCTGAGTTTTCCTCTACTTTTCCTTTTCCTCATCTCCTACCTTTGAGTCATCCCCAAGCTCTGAGTATCATATCTCAGGACTCTGTCTTGAAACCTACCTCTCTTTTTTTATTCTCAATATGACTGCCTGCATTCAGGCCTTTATTATTTCGTATCTGGGGTATTGTAATGGAATCCCACCTGGTATTCTTGACTATAATCTCGCTCGTCTTATACACTGGCAGAGTAGTCTGCATAAATGCAGATCTGATCATCATGGCACTATTAAACAATAAGCCAAAACATTAGGAAGTGATAAATCCATGGGGAAAATTGAGTTCTGCCATAGATTAGAGGGTTTTGGCTTTTCAACCTGACCACAAGAACCCTGTGACTCTGCAAGGGACTGATTGTAACCTCAGTATAATAAATCTCTGTTAGAGATCAACACAATTTTCTCCTCAGCTTCTGGATCAATTTTTCCCCTCTGCCTGGACAGTAGTGCTTGCTTTTTAAAAATTGCTGTGGGAACATCAACTTGTATTAGAGTTGAATCAAAATAAGACCAAAAAAATTCTGTGATTATCTGTATACAAAGAACTAGGTATTAGTGATAGGGAAAGGAGATAAGAAAGAGAAAATACAAATTTTAACCAAGAGACAAGTTAGAAAAATTTCTGCTTATCTTAAACACACCCAAAGCAGCTCACCCCTGCACACCCTACTCTAGGACCTGTCTCTTGCTTAAACTACAGTCTTACTAGTGGTGACATCATTTTTTTGCTCACTAATAACATGCTCCTTCATTGTATCAAGTACATAAACTTGGAGTGAGTGGGGGGTTTTAAGTATATCCATAAAGTCCATAAAGTCTTTGATACTCTTTTCTTTTAAAAGATTTTATTTTTTTATTTTCAAGTAATCTCTACACCTAACATGGGGCTTCAACTCATAACTCCAAGATCAAGAGTTGCTCGCTCCTTCGGCTGAGCCAGCCAGGTGCCTCAAGTCTTTGATATTCTACCCTATAAGATATGGAGCTCAATTCTCTTCCTCTTGAGTGTGAACTGGACTTAGTGACTTGGTTCTAATGAATAGAGTATGTCAGGGGTGACATATGTGTGTCTACTGAGACTAAGTCATAAAAGGCATTGTGACTTCTTCCTTGCTCTCTCTCGGATCACTCATCCCTGGGGAAGCCAGCTTGCATGTTATGAAGATGTTCTCCTTATGGAGATATCTACACAGGGACGCACTGAGGTTTCCTGAGCACAACCAGCGCTAACTTGCCAGGTATGTGAATGAATTATCAGTGTGGAAGCAGATCTGCCTGCCCCAGTCAAGCCTTCAGCTGACTGTAGCCTTCATCAACGTCTAGACTGCAACCTCATGACTAACTCTGAACCAGAACCACCCAGCTAAGCTGCCCCCAGATTCCTGACCCATGAAACTGTATGAGATAATAGGTGTTTATTATTGTGAGCCACTAAGTTTTGGGGTAATTTATTATGCAGCAATAGGTAACTAGTAGAGTAGTTTTGTTTGATCCTTTCTCTCCTACTTCTTTCCTTTTGGCCCTTTTCCCAAAGATTCAGACCCTCAGATCATAATACATTTTGCTGATTCTTCTGCAAAGAAGCTATATTCTTTACCCCTCACTGTATTTCCTGCTGTGTTATATTCCTTCATCTCTGAAATCTTGACTTCCCATCCACTCATTCTGAGGGTCTGCCCATCCTCCACTGTACAGAGATCACTCTCCATAGGTCTCTTGCATTTTGTAATATCTTCTGAGCAGAAAGACTAACAGCCTTTTTGTTCCGGATGGCCTTATACTGTTCAGTATAATAAAATAATGTTTTCCAGGGCACCTGGGTGGCTCAGTTGGTTAAGCATCTACCTTTGGCTCAGGTTCTCATTCCAGAGTCCTGGGATCGAGCCCTGAGCTGGGCTGCCTGCTCACCGGGAAACCTTCTCCCTCTCTCTCTACTCCTCCCCCTGTTTATGCTCTCTCGCTCCCTCTCAAATAAATAAAATCTTTTATAAAAACTGGTATCTTCTTCTGGCACAAAGATCAGACAGGCTTACTTATTGCCCATTATAGAAGATTTGGGTTTCATGAGGTCAGTATTCCTCAGCTGTGATGCAAACCTACCGTATCCCTCAGCAGGATTCACTGAGGCCGTTCTCTGTCACCCCTGTGGCATTTGGAGTGTAGGGGTAACCAAACCAAAATGATGCTCAGGTAGCTGGTTGTGCAATGGACAAGTAGGACCTTTGTCTCAGATGCAGGAGCTCATGACTTCTGCAGGCTAACTTGTCAGCTTGCAAGGAAGGTAAAAGCTTAGACTCTTCATAGTTCTTGACAGTTTTAACCCATTCTCCTCAATCCCACCTGAAGTTGTAATCATGCCTCTTTTCTGTTCTCTTATTCATTCGCCAAATGAAAGCGGACTATACGTGCTAAATCTCTAACTGCCGCCCATTTTGATTGCATTTTGTTTTGTTTTGAATACATCTTAGTAAATGCTTCAGGCAAATCTCAAGCACACTCTTCTCATTTCTGCCTTGGAACTCTAGAAGGTGACCATATTTTTGTCTGTTACATCTTCCTCGTATTCTTCTCACGGAACTATGAGCCTGCCCCTTATAAGATACATGTGTGAAACTTCCTCTTCTGGGAAATAGTTACCCATTGTTCTTTCCCTTTTTCTGATCATCGTCTGAGTCCCCCTTACTCCATCCTTGCTTTCTCTTGCTTCCCTCAAGTACTTAACTCCTCCATGTTACCCAACAGTAGTTAATGGGAGACATCAATGTAGGTTTTTAAAAATCATCTGTTACCCCCTATAGATGTCTTTTTCCTGTAGAGGGTAAGAAAGCCCTTGAAAGCAGGAGACTTGGCATTTGTTTTCTTAATAAGACATGCAGATCTGGACAGAGTCCGCTTGACATCGTGGTTACTTCCCCATAGCGGGCAGACCCACATTGTCTGGCTTCCTGGGATAATCTGAATCTCATCTGGTGACATGGCCTTGTTTCTCAGACACAGGATTAGAAGTCCTGAACAGGCACTGAAATTGCTCCTGTCCCAAGGAGCAGATGGCCACCCTTGAAACGACCTCTAGCTGCTCCTGCAGAGCCATTCCTCTTTTTCAGCCCAAACCTTTCTTACCAGTCTTAGCCTTTATCCACGACTTCTTACTCTTTCCCTCAGGCTCCTATAGTGTAAGTCGTCCTCCAGAAAAAAAAAAAATATCACCAAAGCTCTTCAATCTTTTGTCCGTTGAATAACTCTTGAGTTCTCTTTCTTATGCCCTTTAATGCTCTCTCTCTCTGAGATAAGATTGGGCTCCTTGGTTTCATATTCTATTCTCTGTGGGAAAGCATTACAAATAAGAACTAAACAAAAAGTTTTACTCTGAGGAGAATTTGTGTGTGTGTGTGTGTGTGTCTCTTCTTTTCTTTTTGAGGTTTAATCTATTCTTGCAAACATAGAATCTTGCTTACTCTGTCCTTCGCTCCTATATATCTGCACTCCAGGAAGTTCAGTCCTTGTGGGCAGATTTGTTTTTTGGTTTTGGGGAACTTTTATATATAGCTTTTTAGAGATCATCTCCCTTCCCCACACCCACTCTGCTGCAGGCTTGTGAACTTAAAACCACATGTGTGCGTGTGCATGTGTGCGTACGTGCACCCATTAGAAAGAGAAAAAGAGATTTTTCACCAAGCAGCCTCCTTCCGGTGTCCCCAGCTAGTTTTGGAATCTGTGAGTAGGGTGAGGAAGCAGAGGGTGAATTTATCCCCTGATAATTCACATGGCCAACGGCTTCTTGGATTCTGTCAAGTTATACAATAGCAGTTTTCCCTACCAGCTTTTTGACTTGCCATTTTAGAATTTGAACGGTCTTAAGGGCTAATATGTAAATGAGAGATAGGAAATTACGGCTCATTTTTATGTGGTGGCCATGCAACGGGGATTCATAACTACAGACGTTTTATTGATAAAATGAAATAATATATGAAAAATGCAATATACACTTCTTTATTGTCATCTTTTATTATGTATGAAATTGTCTTCAACATAAGTACAACCTGATTAAATGTGATAGACATTTAAAAATCTATGTAAAGTAAAAAATATTCTCTTTACATACACTCTTTTGTCTAGAGTCTAGCAAATATAGTGCCTTTCATTGCAGGATTTCTGCTTAACCTAATAAACAAAAACAACCAACCAACCAAACAAACAAACCAAAGCAACTACAAATACCAATATCGAATAAAGCATTAAAAAGACAAACACAGGATCACTTTTTTCCTTTGGAAATGCAGAATGAATATTAAAGTTAGTGCCCCTCCCCCCTGCCAAAAACCCCCAAGAAAGTAATCAGCCATCTCCAGGGGTGAACTTTCCTGCTCAGGGGCACACGCTGACTCTAAATCTTCTCTGTGCTCCTGTGGATAGCACAGCACAGGGTCGTACTGAAGACTGTGCCAGATATTACCACCGCAGTGATCCCATGCACGGGTGATGTGGGATTTGTTGTCAAAGACCTCTTTGATGGCCTCAGAGCAAGACTTCACTAGGATGCTTGAGAGGAAATCCTTTTGGGGGTGGATAAATTGTTCCACTCCTCCAGCCACACCACAGCGGTCCAATGCAGAGGGGATGACTGTTAGCGTCCTACTGGGGCTTGTCCTTGACTTTCAGCTTGGTGTAGGTATCCTTGTAAAACTCCTGGACTTAATCACCTCATCTTCGTGGGAATATCCCACCTGCCTGCAGCTATTTCAATGGCAAATATCATCAAGAAGAAGCCAAAGAACAATCCCCGCATGCACTGGGCTCTTGCACAGTAGTCCAGCAGCCCAGGAAACCCACCAGCGTCCTGAGGGCACTGGCTGCAGTCAGAATTTATACTTCAGTATGGAAGCTGGAATGATGGTTTTCTTGCTCCAAGATGCTTTTGGCCTTGGATTCAATTCAGAGCTAAGTCCACTGACAAGGAATGCAATCCTGGCAAGCCTGAAGATGAAACTAAATCCAGAGAGCAGGTATTTGAGGCACTTGGTGCCTTTTTTGACTAGCATGGTGAAGGCTGGACAGCCTGGACTCCTGGTGTGGCACGAGGCGTGTGCACGGCCAGGACCTAAGGTGTCTGCGGCTGCCTGAACTTCTTTTTGATACTATTATTCTTTCAAATTGCTATTAAAAACCAAGAAACTCTGTTAAAAAAGTCTTTATCATTTTGGTCTGGTGAAAATAGGATATTTGTTTTTATTGCAGGATTGTTCTTCTCTCTAGACTTTAAAAATATTTTTTACAAGTGATTTTCAGAAAAAAAGTAGCTCTGTACATGTAGGCTGTTTCACTTGACATCTCAATATTTAAAGTTTTTTTTTCCCCCCGTGGGCCAGATTATTACCTACATTACATACTATGAATTTTCTAGAAGTTACTACATAACTGGCAGAAATATTTGGCTTAAATTACCATGATATGTATCACAATTTCTGCTGGAGACATGCATATATTTTTAGAAATTATAAAATATTTCAAACATACAAAAAATAAAATAACTGATTCCCAGATTAAGCCTATGAACTTTTTCCTATTCATGCTCCAAATTCCATTTTCTCTTCTCCTTCTCTAGAGGTAAACTTAATTTTACTATACCACAGGTGGGATTCCCCGGGAAACAGACTCTGAGACTCTGAAATTTATACGTGGAGGTTTTCTGTGGGGTGCTATCAGGAGACACACCTGTGAAGGGTGGGGAAAGCAGAATTGGGGAAAACTTTCAGCATTTTAATTATATGTCTGGGTGTGGATTTCTTTAAATTTATCCCGTGTGGTTCACTGAGGTTCTTGGATCTGTAAATTTATGTCTTTCACCAAATTTGGGGCATTTTCAGCTATTATTTAAATATTTTTTTGGACCATTTTCTTTTCCTCTCCTTCTGGGACTCCAGCAAGATAAATCTTAGACCTTTTAATATTGCTCCAATACAAAGCCTTGTTTATTATTTAAAAATTTTCCCTGTTATTCAAATTAGATTCATTTCTACTCTTATTCAGATTGGATAATTTCTACTGATCGATCTTGAAGTTCACTAGCTCTGTTCTACTATTGAGGTCTGTCTGGTGAACTAAAAAATTTCTGTTTTTGTAATTTTTAGTTATAGAATTTTCATTTAATACTAATTTGGTGAAAATGCCTATTATTCCATTTGTTGCTAGATTGTTGTTTGCCCTTACTTCCTGTGGCATGGTTATAATAATTGCCATAGCTTTTTTTGTTTGATAATTTCAATATTTGGGGTCATCTTAGTGTTGGTGTCTGTTGATTGCCTCTTCTTTTCACTTGTCTACATTTTCCTAGTTCTTTGCACGTTGAGTAATTCTGGACTGTATCTTGGCCGTTTTGAATACTGTGCTATGAGATTCTGGGCTCAGTTAAAATCTGGAGAATGACTTCTGCTTCTCCTCCTCCTCCTTCTCTTTCTTCTCCCTTTTTTCTTCTCTCTTTTTTAAAGCAAGCAGAATGTCAGTTTAGTTTTCAAAGAGTTTGCAGTGCTATTCTGGTTTTCACAGTTTGTGCACCTTCCCTGATGGTCTACACCATAGTTCTGTTCTCAAAGCCTTTGTTATGCTGATTCTGGTAGATTTTTTATGCATGTTCAGATTGAGAGTGAGTTCAAGGCTTCATACTGGAGGTTTAAAGAATCACTTTCTCTCAGGTTCTTTCTTTCCAGATTTATTCAGTATGTCTATGTTGTCATAGTGTATGTATGTGTGTGTGGGGTTTCCATATTAACTTAGCTTATCATTTTGCCAAAACCAGAATTCTATATAATTTCATTAAGCAGTTTATTACATTCATGTAATTTCTTTTATAACAAAATGATGTAATTTTGATATTTAAAAACTTTTATCAAAAGTTCATATAACAGATGATGCTAATGCTCCCCTACTATTTCCGCAGATCCCTTTACCATTTTGTTCATGTTGACTCCCAGAGGTTTTCATTTCTGACAGCCAGCACCTGCAGTGTTTTGTTAGGAAGCTGCTTTTAGGCTGAGTGTCTAGAGTTTGCCTGCGGATACCTGAAGAGTCTGGGAATTTGCATTCTCGGTGGACAGCCCCGCTACCAATGGCCAATTGGAATGGGAGTTTAATACCCCCTCAGTCCTGATCTGGACAACTCTTGGGTGGAACCTAAACTGCACAGCTCCCTGTTGGAATTGAGTTAAAGTTCTCCCTCATGAGACTTTGCTGAGTTTTGGCATCCTTGTTTGGCTCCCTTAACTTCTCTGCCGACTTCCCCATTTCTTTTTTTTTTTAAGATTTTATTTATTTATTTGACAGAGAGAGTTACAGTGAGAGAGGGAACACAAGCAGGGGGAGTGGGAGAGGGAGAAGCAGGCTTCCCTCGGAGCAGGGAGACCGATGCGGGCCTCGATCCCAGGACCCTGGGATCATGACCTGAACCAAAGACAGATGCCCAACGACTGAGCCACCCAGGCGCCCCCACTTTCCCATTACTTTGCTGTTTTTTTCTTGGAAAACTTCTTCATAAATAACTTTCATAACAATCGTTGTTCCAAGATCCACTTTTGGGACAGTGTAACAGATTCTAAGATGACCCTCAAGATTCCCTGGTGTATGTGTCCTGTATTATCCCCTTCTCTTGAGCATGAATAGGGGCCTGTTTTTATGATGAGATAGTCCCTCTCTTAGTTCAGTTACATTATATGGCGAAGGTGATGGGATCACCACTTCTTTGATTGTATAGGACTCAGTTTTAGCACTCTGGAGAGAGAGATTCTCCTGGACTGGAGAGAAGAAAACTGTGATGTTGTGAGAGGGCCACATGGCAAGGAATTGCAGGGCCTCTGTCAGCCAGCAGGAAAGAGGGATCCCAGCCCTGCAATGTAAGGCATTGAATTCCGCCAACAGCCATGTGAGCCTCAGAAAGTCCCACAGCGTGGCTGATCTTCTGATAGTAGAGCACAGTCATAAGTATGGGCTCTGGAGTCCAGCCTATTTTAGTTACAACCCAGTTCTTCCACATTCTTGCAGTGACTTTGGGCAAGTTGGTTAATCTCTCTTCCCTTTCTATTTGTAAAACTGGAATACTAATAGTACTTACTGCACAGGATTGTTGTGCGAGTTTACTGAGTAGCTTTATAGCTTAGAATAATGCATGGCACAAGGAAAAATGCTTTGTAAATGGGAGCTATTATCGTAGGTAATATTACAGAAATACATAAATTATTTAATAATAATAATTACATCAATAGTTATTAGTAAGTAAAATATATTAAATATATCAAAGTATAATGTTAAGATGTCAACATTTAATGATAAATATGTAAAACATATGAAAATATACCAAATATATTTTATAAAATACATGAGTTATTATTAATCACTTCTTTAAATAATGAAATTATTATTAATAGTGGCCACATAGTAGTAATATATTTCTTAAGAGGTGTGGAATTATGACCCCTTCCTCCTATCCCTCTTTCTCTCCAGCCACTCTTCTTGTTTTAGAGCCTACCCATCCTCCTGGGTCCAGCAGAAAACATCTTTTCTAAAAAGTCTTCTGTGATTCCACCTAACTCTGAAATTTCCTTAGTATACTTATATTTCTCTTATGATATTTGTAACTTCTCTCTCATTGTCCCCTGGTTAAAAAGGTCTTATCTTGAATTTCATATGATAGAAACTCAATAAATATTTGTTGAATGGATGCATGAATTAAGAGCATTGAGAGAACTTTCAAGAATCCTTAAGCTATTCACTTACCTTTGTCTATTAATTTCTCACTAGCCACACAGTGCTGTTCTAATTCATAACAGGAGCTCTCAGAATAAAGATACCAACTACACAAAACAGTGTAAGTTTTCAGTTGTTCTTTTTGGAAATCTGTGTTCATGGGGAACCTCTGGCTGTCTTTTCTTGGACAAAATGGTAGTGTGGAGAGTAGCCAAAGGGAGTTGGGGTGATTTGAAAGCATGGTAATGCTAAGTGGAGGCAATGCTATCTCTGTAGGTGGGAATATTAGCAGTATATTTAAAAGTGATTTGGGGACTCTTTTAAAAGTGATTTAAAAATTTTATGTCATCTGCCAAAGGCACGCCTTTGGATTGGAAGGAAACGTTTGCGTTGTGCACAGTGGAGAATGGTTTTGAGCCTTGCATTTTGGTGCCCGGAAGATGCTAACTTTCTAGGTGGACATTGGAGCATCAGGTGCTTCACCCCAAGATGTCAAGATGAGAAGACCATGTTTTTCCTTGACAACAAGAGTATAGGAATGGATAATATGTTAAATAGGTCTTCCAGGGTATGAATGGTGTGTTTTTGTTACCCAGAACATGTGCTTTTTCTCTTGTACAATGCAAGATAGGTATGGCTGTAATTATCATATTACCTAGCCAGTTAGCTATTCTGTGAGACTGTGATTATGCAGAGTGTAGAGAGAACTTTATTTATGAACTCATTTCAAGAAAAAAACAAAAGCAAAAAGCTAAGCCAGCACATCATCTAATTCTCAATGTAAAATAATGCAGAAGTGTGGAAGATGAACATCTGATTTGTCACATCTGATACACTAATGTTTTATCCAAAAGGAAGAACACATTGTAACTTGCTCAGTCATCTGCATAAACACCACCTGGCCCTTTACAGGCACCTACTCAAATCACAGGAATCAAGAATGGCAGCTCTGCTCATAGCCTTTTCACTGGTAGAAATAGAAAAATCTCTTTTCTTTTTTAAAAAACAAAGCATTTATGTATCAAAGTAACAACATCTAACACATTTTTTTTCAACAGCATAAAACCTGGGTGATTAAAGTGAAGCCACTGGAACCTTCCATATTAGGGAATATATGATCACAAATTACCCAGTTTTTGAATGGCTAAAAAAATTCATTATCCTTTAAAAAGAGGGTAGATCAAACTAGTCCTTGTACAAACCAGACCTTATTATTATTGCAACATGAAGCCACTTTGTCCCCTGGGTATATCACTTAGTAAGTCTTGCATTGGAATAGCTATAGTTTTTAGTGTAAAATATTTTGCCAGAGATGGGAGATTTTTTTCCCCCCTCTGAACTGACACATTCTGGTTGTATGCCTCAGTGATCATACCTTTGTGCTACATTACACACATAGAGTAGAGGTAGCATTCCTTTTCCAGTTGCAATAATATAAAAATGAGGAACCTGGGTCACTAAACCAGTTTGCATGTTTTCAAAGAAAGGGTTAGGAAACACAAATCTCACTCGCCTTTACATTTTAGATTCAAGCTGGCTAACTACAAGGTGTCAACTACTTTATTTTTTTCATTGAGAAAACCCTGCCAAAGTGTCAGTGTATTTCTGTCCACAGAGGACAGTTGAGTAAGTTAGTCTTCTGGGTGTACCAGCATCTTTTCATTTTATTTTAAAAAGGAGACCATGCTCAAGAGTCACTAAGCTCTGCCCTTGGCCCAGTCTGCTATTAAGACTGCCTTTGGGACATCCCTAGACTCCCAAAATTCCTATCTTTTTTTTTTAAGTTTTTATATATTTATTTGACAGAAAGAGAGAGTGTGTGAGTGCACAAGCAAGGGGAGCAGGAGAGGGAGAAGCAGGCTCCCTGCTGAGCAGGGAGCCTGATGCAGGGCTCTATCCCAGGACCCTGGGATCATGACCTGAGCCAAAGGTAGGTGCTTAACTAACTGAACCACCCAGGCATCCCCCCAAATTCCTATCTTTAAATACATCTTTTAAGTCATCTATCATCATCATCTTTTTGACTTTTAAGTCATCATCTACCCTAAAATTCTGCTTGGGGCCACTTGAAAAGTGACAGTAGCTCATCCATTGGGTTTCTGGATCACATGACCTTAGCTCATGCCCTTATTAGTAGCCTCCTTACACATCTATTTGGTGGTAGGGATGGTTGAACCCCCCCTGTTTTTGATTTAATGCATCATGATATTATACAGTTTAATTGCCCAGGAAAATCGATGTCAACACAAGGCAAATGTTTAATTTTGTATTCACTGTTGAAGTACGTATTTCATTTTTCTTTTCATGTGACATAGAATCCTATTTTAGGGACTCCTGGGTGGCTCAGTCAGTTGAGTGTCTGCCTTCGGCTTGGGTCATGATCTCAGGGCCCTGGGATTGAACCCCACATCTGGCTCCCTGCTCAGTAGAGAGCCTGCTTCTCCCTCTCCCTCTGCTGCTCCCCCTGTTTGTGCTCTCTGTCTTTCTGGCAAATAAATAAAATCTAAAAAAAAAAAAGAATCCTATTTTAATTGTCTCCCCTGATTCATGTTGGAAAAGTAAGCCATGGATTAGGGAGTGAGAAGGAACTTGCTCTTTTCCCAACTCCCAGTGCAGCCTGGAAAGTCATTTCATTTTTTTATTTATCCTACTAGCAAGTTTAAAATTCTTACTATGTGCCAGTGTTGGGGAGAGAATAATGAAAAGTAGACATGATCCCTGCCTTCATGCTTTATGCTTTCTGGTCTAATAAATTTGAACAAATATTCATGAAATTCCAGATTCCAGAAATAACCAACAGTGTTTTTTGCTTCAGGGCCAGGGAGAGGGTGTCATTCCAGCAGTTAACATGAAATCACACTTTTAAAAATACCTAATATCCACTAAGCATTATGTTACATGTTATCTCATTTAATCTTCACTTTACTGTGCAAACTTACAAAGTGGGCATTATTAGTCTAGTTTCCCAGGTAAAGAAATTGGTACACAGAAAGGTTCTATAACTTTCCCAGTGTTAGACAGCCACCCCAGTCTATCTGATTGTAAAGCCTAATTACTGAGTATTTGTATTGATACCAGGAGCTGAATAACCTACTTCAGCAAAATGAATCTCAACTTATATTATTTAGATGAATAAATCAAAAATATCATTTCTTTCTGATGCTGACCAAAAGTTGTAAGCTCAAATGTCTACATAGACACCAGGGAGATCTCCTAACTTAGCAAAGCAGGAGGGTAATAAGGAGTGGTGGGGACTGGAGTAAATTCAAACTTACATTCTTTGAAGCCTCCAGGTGATTGCTGCCATGTGGGAATGAAGGCCCAGAGTTAGTATCATTCTAGACTGTAGAGCACCTTTGTACAACTTAGATAATGGCGCTCCTATATCTTGTGGATATAGACCTGGCGCAGCAAATAAGTGTGTGTTGGATGTCAGCCCCACTTACTCCTTAAGCTGATTCTCTGTGCAAAGCACAGCCTAGATGGTCTTTTTCAAGAGAAGCTGGATGTCTGGATTTTTAAAGTGAAATTTCTTTATTTTTAAATATTGACAATGAATTCAAATTTTAAAAAAGTCACTGTATAGATCAAATAAAACTTATTTATGTGTTGGATTTGGTCTCCTGGCCACCATTTGAAACTTCCGAATTATAGGTTAAGCCTCAGAAGTGAGAAGGAACAGTTCTAATTTATGTGGTCATCATGCCCCTCAAAAATCTGGAGACAAAAATATTTTCAGTTTTGATCCTAGAAGTAAGAAGCATTTTAAGTATCTGAATCCTAAAGGCTAATCTGAAGAGAAATCATCTTTGTCTTTGAGAAGTCTGAGTATATTAGTCATGAAAAATTCTCAGGTGTTTTGTTATTTATAATTACCTATCTATAACATGAGTACTTGGGAGTTAAAAATGCATGAAGGTTAATTGTAAAAAGTTAAGTAGAATTTGTGTAAATCTCAAATTACCTTGAACTTTTTTTTTTTTGATATATGGTATTAGTTGTGGGCTATGATTGTTATTACAATAATATTTGATGATGCTAATAAGGTGTGCTAAGAATAACACCAAAAAATTTACATCATCTCACCCATAATTTGCCTTCTGGTCATGGATTTAGGTTGTCCCCAAATAATTTTTCCATAGGCTGAGGTAATTATTGCTCATTTTAAGTTTTAGCTTGATTGTTTTGTCTTTGTAATGACTCATTCTTTCTGTGTTATTTTATTTCAGCAAATAAACCAAACCATGTCCTACTTGGGTCAATGGAATCATGAAAGATATGCATTGCAGTGAAAAGGGATAGGTACCAAAGGTGTACCTAACCACCCTTGTGTCTTCTAAGCTCGTACTTCAGGGAAGTCTTGTCTTGAGGAGTAATGGGAAGTTGCACACAGAGAGAGAACAAATTGAATCTTTTTGTAGAGGTGGGAAGAAAATACCAGGGCTGTGTGAATGATTACTAATGACCTCTTTTGATGAAATGCACTTCTTTTCAGGGACTAGAGCTGTTTGGACCTTATGTAGTCATTACTTTTGTGAAATTCCATAAACATGAAGTCCTTTTTTATCTGCAGGGATAGTAGAGCATAGGTCAGTGGGAACACTTTCTTTTTTCCCTTCTCACCTGCAAATGAAACTTCTATAACTCTGTGCTTAAGCTCTTAAGGAACCCAAACTGCAAAACTGCAAAAACTGAAGCTACACATGTGAAACTGCCACAAGCATATGTAGTTGTCTAGACTCTAATACATTCTAGAGAAGAGTGTCCTTTGTTCAGAGAGAAGCCTAGAACTAATTTCAACCGGGCTTCTAAAACCTGACACTGAATCAGAAAGGTTTCACTAAAAAATAAGTTGGAGCTACAAAGTCAGTACATAGTTTTTTGGATTATTATGGCATCTAAGGACATGTATCTTTCTTGCCCCCAAAAAAGAGTATCAGTGAAACAGACCTTTTAGGATATTCAGTTGTAGTTTTTCTCCTAACATGTTATTTTTGGCTAGACTATTGGAACTAGAAAGAATCTTAGTGATCCGTTTCATTTCTAAACTGTGATACTTGGAACCCCACGTTGCTTTGGATATGTTTCAGTGTTCCTCTAAGAATGTAATTAAAATTGCATTAAAAATACGTGGTCAATTCTGAATTATCTAGTTATCACTGGCAGCAAAGAGGAGGTAATTAGTCAGGGCTTCAGAACCCCAGCTACGTTTCAGCCAAAGTGGCTTCAATTTTATTTATTCATTTGTTAAATAAATATTTATATAGCACCTGATATCCCCAGGAGCTATTCTGGGTGCTGGAGTAAAGTGGTTGAACAGATAGACAAAGTCCCTGGTCTTATAGAGGGTATATTCTGGGATAGAGTGGGGCAGGAGACAGGAATGGATTTCCAGAAAGTGTACTTGAGGAATAGATAGAAGGCCTGGAGCACCTACCCACAACATGTATCTAGTAATCAAGTGCTATTCACCATGCTAGGGTGCAGTATACAAGGATAAAGCTAAGAGATGAGGTTAGGGAGGTACCACGGCAAGAACATGTAGTTTCTTGAAGGCATGATAAGGAGTTTGGGTTTTATTATAAGTGCAGGGGGAGTGACATGATCTGATTTATGATTTCAAAGAATCATCCTGGCTTCTCCATAGGCAAATAGCCTACGGTGTGGCCAGAATGGAAGCAGCAAAGGCTGTTAGGAGATTTTTATAGATTTCAGAATTTGGCCCAGGGTAAAGGCTACTTGCGGGGAAAATAAAGGTTTTAGTGATTGTGTAGGGCTAGAGTGACAAAATCCAAGACTGGAGAAGTGTCAGATGCATGGCTAATTTTCCCTTTAAGACATTTGTTGAGTTTTGAGGCTTCACAGGAGGTTAAGGAGCTAGTTTGAAAGCTTCTGAAAAGTAGAGTGAGATATCTTATAGTCTTGTGGAATATCGTGAGATACCTTATACTCTCTTATAGGAAACAAAGACCCTTCCAGGGGAGGAGACCCAAAAACAAAATAGGAAAGGGATAAATTCCCTAGAAAGAGTGGTGAATTGATCTACAGGTACGTTTCATCTGAGATACTTACTAAATCTGGGTGCATCTGGAGGTTGAAAATCCAGACCTGACTTTTGGCAGAAGACTGTTGCAGAGAGGCAGAGAGACCAGCAGAAATTTGGACTTTTAGGGGGCTAGAATAACAAAATGGGAGATTTGAGGAATCTCAGGCACATAGCTGATCTTTCCTAGAAAGACATTTGCCCCATTTGAAGCTGTGTGGAGTAGAAAGCTAAAGAGCTAAGTTGTAAACCTCTGAAGGGCAGAACTGAATCTATCTTAGACTTTTAGATTTGGGAAATCAAAGTCCTCCCAAGCTTATGATTAAAAGCCCTGGGAATGCATGCCCTAGGAACAGGATCAAGAGAACTAGATTGGGTTTTACCAAAACCTCATCACAGCCCCAACCCAACTCAATCTTCAGTTGGCTTGAAAAGATTAGCTGCCCTTGCTATTACCAGAAATAAGAAAACCTTTCTGGTAAGCAGATAACATGATCTGGAGGCTCTATAGTTTTTTGGAATTGGAAAACAAGCCAAAAGAAAATACCCAAGTGGAAGCACAGAGAGAAAAATAATGCAAAAACAGATAAGTGCAATGTATGGGACATTCTGAAAAAGACATGAAATTGAAGTCCCAGAAGGAGAGGAGGAGAGAATAGAGTATCAGTAATATTCAAAGAGTTAATGGCTACCAATTTTCCAAAAGTATTAAAAGTATCAATCCAAAGATTTAAATAGGATACATACAATGAAAAGAATACTTGGCATCTCATATATAAAACTGCTTAAAAGCTAATAAGTAGAGAAAGTCTTAAATTAGGCCAGAGAAAGACTTTACTTTCAAAGGAACACTGACAAGACTCACAGCTGACTTCTTGATTTAGACCATGAGAGTCAGAAGATGATGGAATAACATCTCCACCTCCCCCCACCCCCAGTTTTATTGAGAAATAATTGACACACATCGCTGTATAAGTTGAAGACGTACAGCATGATGGTTTGATTTACATATATTGTGAAATGATTACCACGGAAGGCTCAGCTGACATCCATCTTCTCAAATAGATGGAATAAAACAAAACAAAAAAAGTAAAAGAATAAAGGGGAAAATTTTTCTCCTTGTATTGAGAACTCTTAGTGCTTACTCTTTTAACAACTTTCCTGTATATCATACAGCAGTGTTAGCTATTGTCATCATCTTGTGCATGGCATCCTAATACTTATTTATTTCATAACTGGAAGTTTGTATCTTTTGGTTATCTTCCTCCAGCTTCCCTTCACTTCACCCCTTGCTTTTGATAACCCCAAGCCTGATGACTTTTTCTATGAGTTTGGTGTGTGTGTGTTTTTAGACTCCACATATTGCTGAGATTATACAGAATTTGTCTTTGTCTAATTTATTTCACTTAGCAAAATGCCTTCAACGTCCATCCATGTTGTCACAAATGGTAGGTTTTCCTCATTTTTTATGGCTGAATAATCTGTATTCGTTCATTGATGGACACTTAAGTTGTTTCCATGTCTTGGCTATTGTAAATAATGCTGCTATAAATATGGAGGTGCAGATATTTTTTCGAGTTAGTGTTTTTTTCCCCTTTGGATATATTCCCAGAAGTGGAATTGCTGGATTGTATGGTAATTCTATTCTTAATTTTTTGAGGGTCCTCTGTATTGTTTTCCCTACTGGCTCTACTGATTTGTAATCCCATCATTAGTAATCCACCTTTTCTTCACTTCATTGCCAGCATTTGTTATCTCTTGTTTTTTTAATGATGGCCATTCTAACAGATGTGAGGTGATATCTCATTCTGGTTTTAATTTGTATTTAATGTGTGTTTAACGTGTATGACTATGTATGCTAGTACCATACTATTTTGAGGACTATAGCTTTATAATATAGCTTGAAATCAGAAAGTATGATACCTCCTGTTTTGTTCTTTTTTTCCCTCAGGATTTATTTGCCTATTCAGGGTCCTTTGTGGTTCTAAACTTTAAGATTTTTTTTTCTACTTCTATTAAAAATGCCTTTGGAATCTTGGTAGGGATTACACTGATCTATAGATGGGTTTTAGTAGTAGTGATATTTATTTATTTTTGGTAGTAGTGATATTTTATTTTTTAATTTTATAATTTTTTAATGTGAGCAACGAAGTAGTAGTGATATTTTAATAATATTAATTCTTCTAATTCATGAACATGGGATACTTTTCCATTTACTTGTGTCTTCTTCAATTTCTTTACCCATGTCTTTTTTTTTTTTTAAAGGTTTTATTTATTTGAGAGAAAGAGAGAGAGAGAGTGCATAAGCAGGGGAAGGGGCAGAGAGAGAGGGACAGAGGGAGAAGCAGACTCCCCACTGGGCAGGGAGCCCAATGTGGGGCTCGATCTCAGGACCCTGGGATCATGACCTGAGCTGAAGGTAGATGTTTACCTGACTGAGCCACCCAGGTGCCCCTCTTTCACCAGTGTCTTACAGCCTCTTTCACCAGTGTCTTACAGTTTTTAGGATAGAGATCTTTTGCCTCCTTAGTTAAATTTATTCCTGAGTATTTTATTTTTGTGATGCTATTATAAATGAAATCAGCTTCTTTTTCAGAAATTTTGTTAGTGTATAGAAATGCTACTAATTTTTGCATGTTTATTCTGTATTCTGCAGTTTTACTGATTTCACTGATTAGATCCAACAGTTTTTGGGTGAGTTTTTAGGATTTTCTATGTTCCAAATTGTGTTGTCTGCAAATCAAGACAATTTTACTTCTTCCTTTATAATTCTGATACCTTTTATTATTTTTTCTTGCCTGATTGCTCTCTGTAGGATTTCCAGCACTGTGTTGAATAGGAGTGGTGAGAGTAGGCACCCTTGTCTTGTTCTTGATCTTAGAGAAAAAGCTTTCATCTTTCACTATTTGGTATGATGTTAGCCATGGCCTTGTCATATATCCTTTATTATGTTGAGAAATGTTCCTTCTATGCCTAATTTGTTGAGAGTTTTTATTATGAATGGATGTTGAATTTTGTTAAATATTTTTTCTATATCTACTTAGATGATCATATTATTCTTTCTCATTCTATTAATGGGATGTATCATATTGACTAATTTGCATATGTTGAACCATCCTTGCATTCCAGGGATGAATCCTACTCGATCATGGTGAATGATCCTTTGCTGAATTCAGTTTGCTAGTGTTTTATTGAGAATTTTTTCATCTATATTTATTAAGGATGTTGGCCTGTAGTTTTTTTTTTTTTTTTTTTTTTTTTAGTAGTGTCCTTTCTGATTTTGTTATAAGGATAAGTCTTGCCTCATAAAATAAGTTCATGATTTTTCCTCCTCTTTGATTTTTTGGAAGAGTTTAAGAATGATTGGTGTTGATTCTTTAAATGTTTGGTAAAAATCACTGGTGAAGCCATTTTGTCCTGTTTTTTGCTGGGTTGGGAGTTTCTGATTACTGATTTAGTGATTACTATAATTGGTCTATTCAGATTTTCTAGTTCTTCATTCAGTCTTGCTAAGTTGTATGTTTCTGACTTTTTCCATTTCTTCTGGGTTGTCAACTTTGTTGGCATTAAGTTGTACATAGCAACTCTTATAATTCTTTGAATTTCTGTGATATCAGTTGTAATGTCTCCGTGTAAAAGACAGATTGTAAGACTGGATAAAAATACAAAATCCAAGTATATGCTGCTTACAGAGAATAAAGAATGTAAATATTTGAGGACATAGAAAGGTTGAAAGTAAAAGGATAGAAAAAGATAAGCTTAAAAACAAAACAAAAAAAAGAGCTGTTTAACCTTACTGATATCAGACAAAGTAGACTTTTAAGGTAAAAAGCATTATTAGCGATAAGAGGATATTTCATAATTGTAAAAGGTACAGTCTAACCAGGAGGAGGCTATTGCAGTAATCCATGCTAGAGATGATGGTGACTTGGACTAGAAAGACAGCTGTGGTGATTAGGTAAAGTAGTCAAATTCTGGGTATATGTTGTGGGTAGGTGCCAATAGGACTTCCTATTGGATTTGGTATGGGATATGGAAAAAAGAGAGGTATCCAGGATGATTTCAAGGTTTTTGTCTTGAAGGACTAGGTAAATCACAGTGCTATTTACTGAAATGGGGAAGTTTATTGAGATTTGAGGCTAGGAAAGAGAAATAAAAGTTATTTTTTAGCCCAGTGGAACAGAGTTTGGGCAAATAGCAGTAATTTGGTTTTGAACATATAGAGTAATGGTGTTGAGAAGGCATTTGGATACATGCATCTGTAATCTAGTGTAACTCCCTCATTTTACAGATGAAGATAGTGAGGCTTCAAAACTGGCTTGTAGGGCGCCTCATGGCTCAGTCAGTTAAGCATCTGCCTTTGGCTCAGGTCATGATCCCAGGGTCCCTGGATCAAGTCCTGCGTCAGGCTCCCTGCTCAGCGGGGAGTCTGCTTCTCCCTATCCCTCTGCCCCTTCCCCTGCTTCTGCTCTCTCTCAAATAAATAAAATCTTTAAAAACAAACAAACAAAGCCCAACAAAACTGGCTTGTAGTTACACAGCAAATAAATGGCAGTGCCAGAACTAAGATCCAGATCGTTTGGAGCTAAGCCTAGTGTCTTAAACCATACCATAGGTTACTTCTAAATTTGCTTTGTTGAACTGCAGAAAATAATTCATATAGAATAGTAGTAATTGGTAAAGTGTATTGAGTGTTACTACATGCCAAGAATCATGCTAAATACTTAGGATACCTTTTCTCTTAAGGTCTTTTTTTTTCTTTTATAGCCCAACAAGGTAGTTACTGTAATTATCCTCATTTTTACAGTTAAGAAAACTGAGTTTTGAGATTAAGTGACTTTCCCAAGGTCATTGGTAAAGCTATTCAGATAGCCCCAGGGGTTCAACTCTTGTCCCCATGTTTTAACCACTATGCTTTACCTTTTCCAGCACACTAGAAAATAGACACTCGAACCGTGCTGTGTCCCATTTCATTCTCTTGATTCTTTTGTGAGCTTATGATTCTTTTGTGAGCCATACGGACTATTTGATTTTTTGGCTTCCAGTTTTTCCTTTAGACTTTGCATTTGACTAAGGAGCCATCATTCAGTTACATTTAGGGAACTTACAGATACTTCCATGTGGCTCTTTTCCCAGGGCCCAAGAAGAATGCTTCATTAGGAAGGAGTGATGGCTTCTTGTTTCAGCAGCTGTAACTGCCATCTTTTTGGAACAAAGGAGTAATTAGAAATCATTTGTAATAAAAGCCTCCTCTCTTTCTGACATAAGAGGCTTTGTAGTTTTGTTGACTTCTTTGAAAATTACAGAGGAAATAAATGAAACCAGAAAAAAAAATGCCAGAAAACCCAACACCTCATCCAAATTACCTCCCCAGCCAAAACTGAAACATCCTCAGAAGAAGGAGGCTTTTTTTTTTTTTTTTGGTCTTTAATCTAAGGGTAGTGTAAAAGCCTAGGTAGTCTCTGGGACTACTTTAATCAACTTAATGCAGTCTGTAGACTTCAGGCTTTGGGCTAGTACAAAGAGACACTCAGATGTAAGCCAGTGAGTGAATGCTTTCACAGGGCATTGGACTAAAAACAGCTCTATGCGATAAAAGGAGAGGTCCAACAGGAGTCAATGATATGGTCCATTCTGGCTGGATTGATACCGTCTGGAAATGGGTTATGTTACTAAAGGTGTAGTGGCAAGAGCCAGCTGGTCCCTCCATCTAGCATAATTTCCTTCACAAGTCGCTTGTGAGAATAAAAGTGCATGGTGATAGACCTTTGTTAGTTCAAAGGTTTTTACCTCTTTATTCTAAAGCCCCATTGTGAATTCACAGGGCTTAAAATATGTATTACTGTCCCTTTCATTTTATCGTTCTGAAAGAAATCAAAGACAAAACTTTTTTCTTCCCAATGAGCTTGTCTGTTTGAAATCATAGGGTGTTTGTACATATGGTCTTCTAATACCTCAACTGAATCTTTGCAATTTCTGTGGGAGTTATGAAGCATTTGTCTTCCTTAAAGAGTTTCAAGGAGCCCTTGCAAAAAGACTGATTTGCTTTCTCTTCCTTTTCAGTAATTATAGTTTAGTTTATTGTAAAATAAAACAGAATAAACTACAATTACATTTTATTTTATTTTTTTATTATGTTATATTAATCCCCATACATTACATCATTAGTTTTTGATGTAGTGTTCCATGATTCATTGTTTGCATATAACACCCAGTGCTCCATTCAGTACGTGCCCTCTTTAATACCCATCACCAGGCTAACCCATCCCCCCACCCCCCTCCCCTCTAGAACCCTCAGTTTGTTTCTCAGAGTCCATAGTCTCTCATGGTTCGTCTCCCCCTCCGATTCCCCCCCTTACAATTACATTTTTAAGGGGATCTGGAAGGCTGTTAATCGCCCCCCCTTCTCAGTGACAGTTGAGTATTTCATCTTGCTATAATCTCAACTCTTGAGTATTTCTGTCCACAACTTTTGCTTCAGTAAAACTTCTGGCTGAATCAAATAGGTTTTGAGCCTAAACATTGTGTACTACATAGGGTGATGCTAGTAAAAATATGAAAATTTTAGCTGTACAAGGAAAATAATACTCTCATGAACATTACTAATTGCTCTTTGCTATGATTGGCCTGAGGAATTTTTCCTGAAGGTACATACTTCATATTGTGAATTGCTTGCTCACTGGAGTCTCTGTGTCCTATATTTTTTTTGTCTGACACACAATCCATACTATAAAGTCTATCTTTTATCCATTCAGTACAGCTTAAAGTGTAATTTTGGTGATTGACAGTTTGTAAAAAAAAAAAAGGAGAAATGCTCATTTTTTAAAAAAAACAAAAAACTGTCTCTTACCAGTACAAAAACATTGGTGACACTACTCAGTTTCCCAAAGAAATATTTTGTTCATCATCTCCTGAAATGTGAATCACAACACTCATGACAGGTGAATGAAGAGAGGAAAATTAAGATATGGGCACAAACAAAAGCAGCATTAATAATTCAGGTAAATAAAATTTGTATACAAAAGAAAACTGTCAAGGTGATGGAGAATGTTTCTGCAAATACAGGACATTTAGGCAACAGGAAAATAAGTTGAGCTTTGAATGTTTTACATTCCATGTAAGGGCTTTATGTAGTTTGAATTTTCTTTTCCTGAGTCCATTGTTGTAGCAAACATTATTTATTATAATTTATAATCTTCCCTAGGTTAAATGAGTTGGAGTTTTTCCTTTATCCACATTGCTGCAATTTTAAAGGACCAACCACAGGTAGACTGTGAACTGTTCTTTAATATTTTATAGTTCATTTATATTAGCTTTAATTGGTTGAAAGCCATTCCTTTCTTACCTGAGCCATTTATACTAATTTTGTCACATCTCACTGGTAGTGCCCCTCAGTGGGTCTCTCCATGTAGTTTGGCTGCTTTAATTTTTAAGGCACAATGTAAAAACATTATTCACCAGTTATCTTTAAGATGTGAGTTAGGAGATCAGGTGGCATTGACAACAATCAGAAGATGCATTGACAAGAATCACTGTTTTCAAGAAAGACCTTATAGTAGGCTGGAGAAATTGTCATTACCTGCATTAGAATGATACCTGGTTTTTCTAGCTTGCTTCACTTATTCAACATATTTACTGACATCCCATTATATACCTGGAACTGTGCTAGAATTTGAGGATAGGAAAATAAAAGAGGTGCATATAAATATAAAGAGGTTCACAATCAGAGTTGAGGTACCGAGCAAAACAACACTAAGGAATAATGGCAACTGGGTATGAAGGGGATGAAAACGCTTCAGGAAAAGGGAGCGGCATGGGCCCTGCATAGTGAAACTGGGAGCCTGCAAGTATTTGAAGTGGCAGGTCTGTGTGTTGAGGGGTAAGGGAAAGAGTGGAGGTGTGTAGATGAGGCCAGATCACATTTATGCGATAAGAAGACAACTACTGATGAATTTTAAGCAGGGAAAGGTTGATCAAAGTGGGGCTATTGAGAGATCACCTGGGCAATTGCATGGAGTATGAATTCAAGTGATACTGGCTGCAGAGTAAGAAGGATCCTGTAGTAATCTGGGGGAGGTCTGATAACTGTGTTAATTAAGGTAGAGGGGATGGCTGGTTGGGTATAGATTCATGAGCAGTTTAAGGGGGTAGGATTGATAGCATTTGGAGATTGGATATAGGGGGTGAGGGGAAAGTTAAAATCTTATACAGCTTTCAGGTTTCTGATTCAGGAGGCTGGATTGAGATTGGTCAAATGGGAAAATGTAGGAACAGAAATGTCTTTGATGGTGGTTGGTAGTCATGGGTGAGGCAGCCAAATCAGGAGCTTAGTTTTAGACTTCTTGAGTTTTGATGTTTTATGTCCCTGTGTCAAGAGAGAATTCTAGGTCAAGGATATAGTTTGGGGAATATTTTATTTCTAATAGTAGCTAATGGTTCAGATAAAGATACACAACTTTTAAAAATGTCCTTTCAATATTTTGTTTTTTAAATGGAAAAATACATGTATATGATAAAAATCAATCAAGTGGATACAATAAAAAACAAATCTTCCTCCCATCCCAGACCCACAGTTGCTGTCTTTAGATGTAGCTCTTTTTAACAGTTTTCAGAAATGCACACAAAATTATCTTTCCAAGTACAAGCATAAATGTGTATAAATATATGTGTGTATAAATATAAATATGTGTATGTATTTTAAATGGAAAAGGTAGTATATTATATTTACTCTTCTGCATGCCATTTGTCTTTGCTTTTCATTATACCTTGGAAATCATGCCATATCAACACATATGGATCTACTTCATTGTTTTTAATGGTTGTGTATATTCCATTTCATGAGTGGACCTGGTGTCTTAAACCATTTTTTTTTTACTGGTGGCTACTTAAGTTTTTTTTCCTTTCAGTTTTTATGATAAACAATGCTTCAGTGAATATCTTTGCATATATAGCTTGGCTTATTTTTGCAAGTAAATTGCTAGTGAATTTGCTGAAGGGTAAATTCCTGGCAGTTAAATTGTGAAACGTATACTCAAATTGCTTTCCAAAGAGATTATGCCACTTTACATGGTCACCGGTTGTGTATGAGGGAGTCTGTTTCCCTGTATTCTAGCCAACATTGAGTACTACCACATATTCTGAGCTCTACCAATCTTGTAGCGGATAATTGCCTGTCATTTAAAATGGATTGGTGGCTGTAAGCCCATGAGCACAGCTTGTTATTGTGACTTCCCTGTAGAGAGAGATTTGTTCCCTGGAGAACCTATAGTATCACTGTCTTTAGAATTTTTCTCTTACTCTAGTCACACTCTAGTGGGGTTGCAGACACTCCTACAGCCTCCTACCCAGAGGGTGAATGCTTGACTGCCAGTGTTCTGGGAGCCAAGGCTCCCAGAACTCATGCCCTTAACCATACATGGGGTCCCCCAGTCAAGGACTTGGTTACCAATCCTTCCCCCAAGAATGAATCTCATCTTTTTTCCTAGATGAGAGAGGGGCAGGGATGGAGGAGGAGATGTGGGGGGATCTGACTGCTTCTTAAACAAAGGTTTCAGCTAATTCTCCTTATTACAGTACTCTCTCCCTTCACCCCCCACTTGGGGAAGAACCTGGAATTCCTACTCCCGATCACGGCAGGGATTCTGCCTTATGAATTATGTGGGTTCGCTCTTTTCCCCACCACCAGTTTAAGACACCGTGCTCTGTGGTCTGCTAAGTCATTTACCATTCTTTGTGTATTTACAAGTTTGCAAAGATATCGCCCCCTCTCCTGTTCACCCTATCTCACTTAAAGTGAGTGATGTGTCTGGAGGGAGCAAGAGTGGTAGGTGTGTGTTCAGTCTGCTGTTTCATCTGATAGTCTAATCATCTGATAGAGTTAATCCCTTTAACTCTCAATGTCTTCACCTGAAGAAAGGGATAATAATAGTGTTTTCCTCAGTCTCAAGGATGGAATTGAGGTAATACAGGGAAAGTACAAATCATGGTCTCTCAATAAATGTCTGTTGTTAATAAAATGTGTGTGTATGGATGTTAGTATAATATGTAACCTGTATGACTACATCCCTTCCACACTTGGAATATATTGCAAATATATTACAAATAAATCCTTTTTTCCTGCCTGAGTGTCACAGACAGTTGTTACCAGTGGGTTGGAATATTTGCCAGAGATTGAAGCATTTTCCAGTACTGTAGGTGCTGGGCCAGAGATTAATCTGAGAGACAGAAAGCACGCTATATTTAAAAAACTGCCTTCTCCTCTGAGAAAGGGGAACTCTCTCGCACTGCTGGTGGGAATGCAAACTGGTACAGCTATTCTGTAGAACAGTATGGCAGTTCCCCAAAAAGTTAAAACTAGAACTATCCTATGATCCAGCAATTGCTCTACTAGGTATTTACCCAAAAGATACAAACATATACATTTGAAGGGGTACATTCACCCTGATGGTTATAGCAGCATTATCAACAATAGTCTAACTATGGAAAGAGCCCAAATGTCCATCAATTGCTGAATGGATAAAGAAGAGGTGGTGTATGTATACAATGGAATATTACTCAGCCATCAAAAAGAATGAAAGCTTGTCATTTGCAATGATATGAATGGAGCTAGAGTATATTATGCTAAGTGAAATAAGTCAGTCAGAGAAAGACAAATACCATATGATCTCAGTCATATGTAGGATTTAAGAAAGAAAACAGATGAACGTATGGGAAGGGGGAAAAGAAAAAAAGGAGAGAGGGAAACAAACCGTAAGAGACTCTTCAAGATAGAGAAGTTGATCGAGGGAAGTGGGTGGGGGATGGGCTAGTTGGGTGATGGGCATTAAGGAGGACACTTGATATGATGAGCACTGGGTGTTGTATGTAAATGATGAATCATTGAATTCTATTCTTGAAACCAATATTACACTGTATGTTAACTAAGTAAAATTTAAATTAAAAAAACCCCTGCCTTCTCCTCTGATCCAGATCAGATTTGTATGCCTTGCTCTCTTTTTACTGTCAACATAATAATGCGAGGAACTGACTTTTTGTTGGGTATCCCCAAATGTCAGTGTGTGTAGGTATTCTCTTTTGGGCTAGCTGGTTTCCCCTAAGGGGAAATTTCTAATGTTCTCCCTGGGAATGGCAACCTGTTCCTAGATCTTGGATTACTGAACAGGGTAAACTCTGTGGGCCTTGTTCTGTCCTACGTAGCTTTGAGTGGAAGCCCTGTTCTTTGTCACTTCAGTCCTATCTTCAGCTACGCCAGTGCCCCTGAGTGTGGGAGCTCTGGGGTTCAACTTGCCAAGAGGAAAACTTCTTATCTCCTGCTGGGGGTGGGGGAGCAGTTTCATGGCTCTGTGGGATGTGGGGGGCAGTTCTGGGAATTGAACCACTCTTTATAGCAATGCCTTGCAACCTTTAATGTATTTACAGATCACCTGGGAATCTTAGGCCCTGAATCAGTAGGTCTGGAGGGGTACCTGGAATTTCTTTTCTTTTCTTCCTTTCTTCTTTCTTCCTTTCTTCCTTTCTTCCTTCCTTTCTTTCTTTCTTTCCCTTCCTTCCTTCCTTTTGTAAAGATTTATTTATTTGAGAGAGAGAGAGAGCAGCGGGGGAGGGACAGAGGGAGAGAGGGAGAGAGAGAGAATCTCAAGTAGACTCTCCACTGAGCAGGAAGCCGGACTTGTGGCTTGATATCACAGTCCTGAGGTCATGACCTGAGCTGAAATCAAGAGTCAGACCCTTAACCTACTGAGCCACCCAGGCGCCCCTGGGATGCTGCATTTCTTTTCTTTTTAATTTTATTTTATTATGTTATGTTAATCACCATACATTACATCATTAGTTTTTGATATAGTGTTCCATGATTCATTGTTTGCGTATAACACCCAGTGCTCCATTCAATACGTGCCCTCTTTAATACCCATCCCCAGGCTAACCCATCCCCCCCCCCAGAACCCTCAGTTTGTTTCTCAGAGTCCATAGTCTCTCATGGTTCACCTCCCCCTCTGATTGCCGCCCCCTTCATTTTTTCCTTCCTACTTTCTTCTTCTTCTTTTTGTTTTTTTAACATATAATGTATTATTTGTTTTAGAGGTACAGGTCTGTGATTCAACAGTCTTACACAATTCACAGCTCTCACCATAGCCCATACACTCCCCAATGTCTATCACCCAGCCACCCCATCCCTCCCACCCCCCACCGCTCCAGCAACCCTCAGTTTGTTTCCTGAGATTAAGAATTCCTCATATCAGTGAGATCATATGATACATGTCTTTCTCTGATTGACTTATTTCACTTAGCATAATACCCTCTAGTTCCAACCATGTCGTTCAAATGGCAAGATTTCATTTTTTTGATGGCTGCATAATATTCCATTGTATATATCTACCACATCTTCTTTATCCATTCATCTGTCGATGGACATCTTGGCTCTTTCCATAGTTTGGCTATTGTGGACATTGCTGCTATAAACATTGGGGTGCACATACCCCTTCAGATCACTGCATTTGTATCTTTGGGGTAAATACCCAGTAGTGCAATTGCTGGGTTGTAGGGTAGCTCTATTTTCAACTTTTTGAGGACCCTCCATACTGTTTTCCAGAGTGGCTGCACCAGCTTGCATTCCCACCAACAGTGTAAGAGAGTTCCCCTTTATCCGCATCCTCGCCGACATTGTCATTTCCTGACTTGTTAATTTTAGCCATTCTGACTGGTGTGAGGTGGTATCTCATTGAGGTTTTGATTTGGATTTCCCTGATGCCGAGTGATGTTGAGCACTTTTTCATGTGTCTGTTGGCCATTTCGATGTCTTCTTTGGAAAGATGTCTGTTCATGTCTTCTGTCCATTTCTTGATTGGATTATTTGTTCTTTGGGTGTTGAGTTTGTAAGTTTTTTATAGATTTTGGATACTAGCCCTTTATCTGATACATCATTTGCAAATATCTTCTCCCATTCTGTCGGTTGTCTTTTGGTTTTGTTGACTGTTTCCTTTGCTGTGTAAAAGCTTTTTACCTTGATGAAATCCCAATAGTTCATTTTTGCCCTTGCTTCCCTTGCCTTTGGCGATGTTTCTAGGAAGAAGTTGCTGCGGCTGAAACTGAGAGCTTTCCCCCTAAGGTCAGGAACACGGCAGGGATGTCCACTATCACCACTGCTATTCAACATAGTATTAGAAGTCCTAGCCACAGCAATCAGACAACAAAAAGAAATAAAAGGCATCTGAATCAGCCAAGAAGAAGTCAAACTCTCACTCTTTGCAGATGATATGATACTTTATGTGGAAAACCCAAAAGACTCCACCCCAAAACTGCTAGAACTCATACAGGAATTCAGTCAAGTGGCAGGATATAAAATCAATGCACAGAAATCAGTGGCATTCCTATACACCAACAACAACACAGAAGAAAGAGAAATTAAGGAGTCGATCCCATTTACAATTGCACCCAAAACCATAAGATACCTAGGAATGAATCTAACCAAAGAGGCAAAGGATCTGTACTCAGAAAACTATAAAATACTCAGAAAAGAAATTGAGGAAGACACAAAGAAATGGAAAAAACGTGCCATGCTCATGGACTGGAAGAACAAATATTGTGAAGATGTCAATGCTACCTAGAACAATCTACACATTCAATGCAATCCCCATCAAAATACCATCCACTTTATTCAAAGAAATGGAACAAATAATCCTAAAATTTGTATGGAACCAGAAAAGACCCCGAATAGCCAGAGGAATGTTGACAAAGAAAAGCAAAGCTGGTGGCATCACAATTCCGGACTTCCAGCTCTATTACAAAGCTGTCATCATCAAGACAGTATGGTTCTGGCACAAAAACAGACACATAGATCAATGGAACAGAATAGAGAGCCCAGAAATGGACCCTCAACTCTATGGTCAACTAATCTTTGACAAAGCAGGAAAGAATGTCCAATGGAAAAAAGACAGTGTCTTCAACAAATGGTGTTGGGAAAATTGGACAGCCACATGCAGAAGAATGAAACTGGACCATTTCCTTACACCACACACAAAAATAGACTCAAAATGGATGAAAGACCTAAATGTGAGACAGGAGTCCATCAAATCCTAGAGGAGAACACAGGCAGCAACCTCTTCGACCTCAGCTGCAGCAACTTCTTCCTAGAAACAATGCTGCATTTCTTTTTTCTTTTTTCTTTTTTTTTAAAGATTTTATTTATTTATTTGAGACAGAGAGAATGAGAGAGAGAGAGAGAGCACATGAGAGGGGGGAGGGTCAGAGGGAGAAGCAGGCTCCCTGCCGAGCAGAGAGCCCGATGCGGGACTCGATCCAGGGACTCCGGGATCATGACCTGAGCCGAAGGCAGTCGCTTAACCAACTGAGCCACCCAGGCCCCCTCTTTTTTTTTTTAATGGGAGAAAAGCATACAAATCTATTTCATATAAGTTTTGCATGATACAGGAGCTTTCATAAGGAAATGAAGACCCAAAGAAACAGACCTCAATATTTTATTCTGGCTTTGATGAAGAGTTAATTGTAGTAAACTGGGGAAAACTTAGCAAGGCCTGTTTGTAGGGTTCTTCTTGGTGTCTCTGTCTTTGAAGATGAGGATGCTCCTTTCTTCTGGAGGGCATCTCTCACAAGTGGGTTTTATGACCTATTTCAGGGGAAAGGGGTGGGGGAAAAGGTCAGAGTGACCTTCCTGCTCTGCCTTTTCACCAACTACTTCAGTTTCCAAGAATCCTTATGTCAAGATGCTGTATTTTGGGGTAGCATGCCCTGAACCCCATTACCAACAGTCTCTCCTTTCTTTCTTAAAACAGGAGGTGGGGGCATAGAGTACATAATTTTCTGCATTTGGCTTTTAAAAAATTAATTTATCTTGAGTGATTTTTGTGTGCTATTTTTTAGTATTAGGAATTTGGTATACTTGTACTCAGCACTTGTGAAAGCTTTTTTAAGAGACTTTTAATGAACATTATATTGCTGAGATGTTTTGGGGTATGATGTAAGTAGAAGATGTTAAATTCTCTCAGAGGAATACCCTACTTAACCTTTTCAATATTCTTTTTTAAAAACTTTTTTTTATTATGTTATGTTAATCACCATATATTACATCATTAGTTTTTGATGTAGTGTTCCATGATTCATTGTTTGTGTATAACACCCAGTGCTCCATTCAGTAGTGCCCTCTTTAATACCTATCATCAGGCTAACCCATCCCCCCACCCCCCTCCCCTCTAGAACCTTCAGTTTCTCAGAGTCCATAATCTCTCATGGTTCGTCTCCCCCTCTGATTTCCCTCCCTTCATTTTCCCCTCCCTGCTATCTTCTTTTTTTTTTTTAAACATATAATGTATTATTTGTTTCAGAGGTACAGGTCTGTGATTCAACAGTCTTACACAATTCACAGCACTCACCATAGCACATACCCTCCCCAATGTCTATCACCCAGCCACCCCATCCCTCCCACTCCCCACCACTCAGCAACCCTCAGTTTGTTTCCTGAGATTAAGAATACAATGCTGCATTTCTAATAGGCTTTTCAGAGATGCCTAGATAGCTGGTCCACAGACTGTGAATAACAAAGCTTTATATAGACTACCCACCCAGCTCTCCTGGTGCCTTATACTTCTTTGCTTTCCTGGGGGGTCTGGTGGCATGGCTAAAGTTGTTTTTTGTTAGTTTTTCCTTCTATAGGCTCAGGCTTCAGGTTTTCCTGCTTTGCAACATGACTGACCACTTGTTAATATTCAAGTGAGATAAGAAAATCTCTCTTCTGTTTTTGTTTCCTTTTCTGTCCTCTTTGTCCTTGTGGGTTTGTAGCTTTCCATCCTTGTTTGTCATTTTAGTGAGGGGCAAGCGGGAGCAGAGATAACTATTCGAGTTCAAATTGCCATGTTCTCTGAAGTCAATTTAGACAATTGCAGGTGTCTGAAAAACACTTTCTGATTGTAAAGTTCTATAGAAGTTAGTTAAGATATTATTTGTTGAGCATACCAGGAGGTAATGGTCAGAGGTCTCTGTGTACTCTTGTTCCATCAAGTACATAGCTACTTGGTATGTATAGCAAGGATCCATCAGGTATGGAGCTGGGACCTTGAAGAACAGGAGGAGGGGGAAAATGCATGAGAAAGATGAATATGGTGAATTTGGGTAATTATTGATTCGGCAATAGCCAGTTTACTGGTGCATATCTATAGGAATTTTTCTACCTTAAATGTTGGAATAATACAACTTCAGTTCTGATTAAATTTAAGACTGAAGGTGTGGCTATACACAGGTAGAATCAGAGAAACAACCACAGGCTATGGGCCAAAGATTTGATCTATTATCTATCTATTGTTTTTCTACCTATCATATATAGATGTAAAGGGTTATATATCCCTTCCAGATGTATATCCATATCCTCCAGGATTTATTTATGCATCTGGGAGCAAATACAAATTATGTTATTTTCTTCTTCTATTAAAATGAAAGATAGCTGTTATATATATTATTCTACACATTATTTTTTTTCCATAGCAGTATTTGGTATACAACCTCATGCTTTTTAATAGTTTGCAAACTATTCTACTATATGAATGTACCATAGTTAATTAGTCCATCCTTTATTGGACATCTGATGTTCGGGTTGTTTCCAATCTTTTGCTTGTACAAATGTTGCTGAAATCAAGGTAATTTCATGTGTGTACTCTTAGATTTTTATGGTAAATTTTTTAAATGGAATTTCTAGATCACAGGGAATATTACATTTATAGATATTGCCAATTATCAATTGTTCTCCATAAGTATGAAACAAATTTATACTGGGGTACCTGGGTAGCTAAGTTGGTTAAGCATCTGACTCTTAACTTTGGCTCAGGTCATGATCTTGGGGTTGTGAGATCGAGCCCCGTGTCAGGCTCCTTGCTGAGTGGGGAGTCTGTGTGAGCTTCTCAAATTCTCCTTCTTCCTCTGCCCCTCCCCACTGCATGCTCTCTCTCTCGAATAAATAAATACTTCTTTTTAAAAAAATTATACTTCTGCCAGCAATGCTGAAGAATGCATATTATCTCACAAATAATACATTACCAGTTTCAAATTGTTGCCAGTATGATAGGTTTTTTAAAAAAGGCATTTTTCTTGGTATGTCTGAGGTTGAATCTTTTCATATGTTTAAGGGTTACTTGTATGCTTTATCTGGGATGTGTATATTTCAAATGTCCACTTTCTTTGCCAGTTTTTCTACTGGATTTTTTTCTTATAGTTTTTTGGGGGAACTCTTTATGTATTAAGGAAATGTGGCACAGATCCTAAGGTGATCCCTATTGAGTGATGCCCTTGTATAATTCCCTCTCCTTAAATGAGGGCAGAACTGTGGTGCCTTGCTTCTAACAAAGAGAATAGATCAGCAGTAAAGAGATTTTGCATATCGAATTAAAGTCCCTACACATTTAATTTTAAGTTAATCAAAAGGACATCCTGGGTGGGTCTGACCTAATCTGGTGGGCCCTTTAAAAAGGAGTTTAGAAGTCAGAGACTGAAAGCAGCAGAAGCTTGTTCTCTTTGTTGCTGGTCTTGAAGAAGTAAGCTGCCATGGATTCTGCCAGCCATATGAGGGAGTTCCCAAGCAGGTCCTTCCCTAGTCAAACCTCCAGATGAGAACATAGCTTTTAGGTTTTGAGTCATAATTGGAAAGACTTTCCCTATTCTAAGATTGTAAAAAATTTCTGCGTGTTTTCTTCTACAACTTTTTTGAGATTTTATTTTTGTACACTTAAAAGTCTTTGAGATATTTGGAATTTAATTTGGCTTAAGGTGCAAAAAATGGATAAAATTTGTTTTTTCCAGATGGCTGTCCAGATATCTCAATACTCCTGATTTAGTGGTTCAACTTATTCTGAGGTCTTTGGTCTGAGAGGATGGTTTTTTTCATGAATTCCCTTATGTTTTGGGATTATCTAAACTTTTAATATTTTGGTAGCATAATTTCTTGAATTGAAATTATGAGCCACCCAGGCGCCCCTAGCCGTGTGTTTATATTCCCACCCTGCTGTTGAGAGAAAGCAAAATAAACTTGACTACAATCAGTTAGTAGTCATTTGCATTTATTAGGGGTGATCAGAATCACTTACAGCTCAGGCTTCGAGTTTCCATAGGAAGGAATTTCCCTGTTGCCTTACTGCTTACTCCAACCTACAGAGGGACCCACAGAGGTACCATGAGTTAACTATCTAGTGAGTTTGGGAGAGGAACTGGACATACAAAGCCTAGCCATTTTCTCATACTCTGTGTGTGTGTGTTCAACTGCTTATAGGAAGCACACATTCTAATCTGATTTTCTTTAAAAAAATTTTTTTATTTGGGGCGCCTGGGTGGCTCAGTTGGTTAAGCGACTGCCTTCAGCTCAGGTCATGATCCCAGGGTCCTGGGATCGAGCCCTGTGTCGGGCTCCCTGCTCAGCAGGGAACCTGCTTCTCCCTCTGCCTCTACCTGCTACTCTGCCTACTTGTGGGCTCTCTCTCTGTCAAATAAATAAAAAAAATAAAATAAATTTTTAAATTTAAATTCAATTTAATTAATGTATACTGTTATTATTAGTTTCAGAGGTAGAATTTAGTGATTCATCAGTTGCTTACAACATCCAGTGCTCATTACATCAAGTGCCCTCCTTAATGCCCATCACCCAGTTACTTCAGCCCCCCACCCACCTCCCCACCAGCAACCCTCAGTTTGTTCTCTGTAGTTAAGAGTCTCTTTTGGTTTGTCTCCCTCTGTTTTCCTCCTATTTTGTTTTTCCTTCCCTTCCCCTATGTTCATCTGTTTCATTTCTTAAACTCCACCTATGAGTGAAATCTTACGGTATTTGTCTTTCTCTGACTGACTTATTTCATTTATCATAATACCCTCCAGTTCTGTCCCTGTTGTTGCAAATGGCAAGATTTCATTCTTTTTGATGGCTGAGTAATATTCCAGTGTGTGTGTGTGTGTGTGTGTGTGTGTGTGTGTGTGTGTGTGTACCACATCTTCTTTATCCATTCATCTGTCGATGGACACCTGGGCTCTTTCCATAGTTTTGCTATTGTGGACATTGCTGCTATAAACATTGGGGTGTGTGTGCCCCTTCAAATCACTGTGTTTGTATCCTTTGGATAAATACCTTGTAGTACAATTGCTGGGTCATAGGGTAGCTCTATTTTTAACTTTTTGAGGAAGCTCCATACTGTTTTCCAAAGTGGCTGCACCAGTTTGCATTACCACCAACAGTGTAGGAGGGTTCCCCTTTCTCTGCATCCTTGCCAATATCTGTTGTTTCCTGACTTGTTAATTTTAGACATTCTGACCGTTGTGAGATGGTATCTCATTGTGTAATCTGGTTTTCTATGTAAATTTTCTAAAGTAGAAATTGGACAAACAGATTGTAGTATATAGACCATATGGTCTTGGAGAATGCATCCCTTCGATGCTTGATGTTCCTGATGGCCAGGTAGGCCTGCATTTCTGCACTGCATGGGACTGAGGGCATGAATTTACTTCCATCCACTGCTGACACACACCTGAGCCATGTCCTTCAACCTGGACTGGCCTTTGCTGGTGATCCTGCTGATATTCTGATCTCTGTCTCTTGTTTAGCTACTGGTTTGGAACTTGGGCTGAGTAGGGGGTTCTATTTAATGGGCTTCCTCAAGACTTACCAGCATTTAATCTGAATTACTTTATTTTATTGATTTATTTTTAGATTTTATTTATTTACTTAGAGCAAGCAAGAGAGAGAGCATGAGCGGGGAAGAGGGGCAAAGAGAGAGGGGGAAGCAGACTCCCTGCTGTGCAGGGAGCCTGACGTGGGGCTTGATCCCTGGACTCTGAATCATGACCTGAGTTGGAGGCAGACGCTTAACCAACTGAGCCACCCAGGCACCCCTAATCTGAATTACTTTAATTGTAGTCTTCCCCTGATCACCTCCCTAAACACTGTCTTTTGAAATTACCTAATTCAACCAATTTTGTTTTAACATATTGTGTGTTGGCTCAGTGTTAGTATTTAAAATTGAGATAACTCACTAATTTTACTAATGGTGGGGTGTGTTTAATGTAGCTTTATATCTCATCTCTATATGCTCGTTGATGGCAATGCATATTATGTATATAGGTTCATTCAGTAGTTTCAGAGAATGAGCAGAGCCTGTGAAATTCATTAAATATTGCCACAATAAGAAAAAAGGACAAACCACAAGAGAAAAACAATCTGTACATGAGATTTCACTGCAAACTAGACTGTTTCAGTGTTTATAAATATTCGTCTGTAGAGAGAAGTACATGTATTATAATAATTATGCATTAGTGCCTCATTAGTAGGGGGTTACATCCATGCTGTTTCTTTTTCCTCTAGTGTATTTCTGATAAGTTAGCATTTTTAAAGTCTTATTTAAAATGTAATAAAAACAGAGGAGAGAGAGTGCATGTATATTCAAGAGTAGATCATTTGTAATTCCTTCAGCTGTGTGAAGAAACATGTTCCATGGGCTTCTGAGCCTACAGAGAAGATATAAAATATTGCCCTCCTCATTCAGGACCAGAATCTGATGACTTGAAAAGTGACAAGCAGGTCACATCAGAACAGAACTTTTATTGTTACTGATGTTTTATTTTTGATGCCATTATATACATTTAAATTCTAGGTCCCTAAATATGTTTTTTAAAAGAGATCCTTTCCTGACCAGCACGCCCAGAAATGCCTTATTATGCACTTTGTAGGTACCTTCTAATTGCAAAATCCATGGATACTTTCAGTCTTTTTAAATTTGAACTTCCTGTCAAATATCATCTAGTTGACTGATTTCTTCCTTTTGGGGTTCTTTGACCTTTGACTTCTAGATATGGCGCATTACTTGTTCTCCTCTAGTCCTCTTTATTTTCTTTGTCTGCCCCTCACATATTCCCCCAGATTCCATTTTTTCTTTTTACTGCTCTTGTCACACTTCATACTCTCCCCAGATGATCGTCTTCATTCTCATGATTTCCGTTATCACCACCATATGCTCATGATTCCTACATCTCTGTTTCTGTTCTACTGGAATCTGTGAGTGTCAGATTGCCATTTCCAGCGGCATACATTCTGACCGTTGTCAGATCCTTCTATCTAGTGATCCCGTATGTACTCAGAACTTACCTGAAGACCAGCTGGATGGCATTCATCCTCTTCTCTCGTGAGCTTGCTCTCCCTTCTTTATTCTGTCTTAAATGACGGCGTCACCTCAGTCACCAAAAGAAGGAGCTTGGAAGTTACCCTGGACAGCTTTCATTATGTCCCGTGTCTATTTTGGGCACCATGCTCTGCCAAATATACCTCTCAGCATGCTCTCAAATCTATCCCATTCTTTGTCATACCACTTCTCTAGTTGGAGCTCCGGTAATAAACCGCTTGGGCTATTGCAATGGGCTCTTCACAGGCCACCTGGCACGTAGTCTTGTCCTGATCAAAGCCACTTTTACTCTGCTGTAGAATGCATTGCTGTCCAGCCACTGCCCTTCTTAGAACTCATCAGTGGCTTCCTGTTGCATGAAGGGTAAGGATCAAGCTCTTAATGTAGGGTACAAGGCCTTTGATTTGGAAGAAATAGGAGTGGGAAACTGTTTTTGAGACATAAAGTTAAAACAGTATAGAAATGTAAAAAGTAACCAAAAAAATCACCCTTCCTCAAGTCCACTACCCAGGAGTAACCACTCGTAGAATATATTTAAAAGTTAATATTCCTAAGTGCAAGTTACAGAAAATGCTGGCTGATTTAAGCAAGAAAGGAATATATTTAAGAAGATATGTGGTAGCTTTGCGAAGCTTCAGAAGGGAGAACCAGATTGAGGATGATGCAGCCAGGAGGTAACAAAGTGCAACATCCAAAATAACACGGAGGCCATCACTGCGGTGGCCACGGTGTGGTCAGTGCTGCCCAGCACCACGGCCATTGTTTCTCATCCATCCTCCTGTCGTGGCCATCACCGCCACAGACACACCCATGGTCCCTGCAAGTCTGGTCCCTGCAAGTCTGGGCTGGGTGCTTTGGTTAGCATAGCCTAGATGTAATATGAGGGCTTGGAAAGCAACTGTCTGGGATTTTCAGGGACAAAGTTGCCAAGAGATTACGAGTAAGGACTCTGGAACCCAAATTCTTGGGTTGCAATTTGTTCATCTATTTATTTTTTTAAAAGATTTTATTTATTTATTTGACACAGAGAGAGACACAGAGAGAGAGAGAGAGAGAGAGAGAGAGAGAGAGAGAGATCACAAGTGGGGGGAGTGGCAGAGGGAGAGGGAGAAGCAGACTCCCAGCCGAGCAGGGACCCAGATGCAGGGCTCGATCCCAGGACCCTGGGATCATGACCTGAGCCGAAGGCAGACAACCGACTGAGCCACCCAGGTGTCCCTTGTTCATCTATTTATTAGTTGTAACTGTGGGCAGGTTACTTGACCTCTCTGTGTCTCAGTTTCCTATTCTGTAAAGTAAGGATAATAGTTGTAATTACTTCATGGGGTTGTAGTGAAAATGAAATAAGTTATTTTAGGCAAATTGCTTAGGAAAGTTCCTGATTGAAATCTTACCATTTACATCCACGTGGATGGAACTGGAGGGTATTATGCTGAGCAAAATAAATCAGCCAGAGAAAGACAATTATCATATGGTTTCACTGGTATGAGGAATATAAGAAAAAGTGCAGAGGATCACAGGGGAACGAAGGGAAAAACGGAATGGGAAGAAATCAGAGAGGGAGACAAACCATGAGAGACTCTTAACTACAGGAAACATTCTGAGGGTTGCTGGAGGGGAGGGGGGTGGGGGGGATGGGGTAATTGAGTGATGGAGCTTAAGGGCACGTGATATGATGAGCACTGGGTGTTATATGCAACTGATCAGTTAACTGAACTCTACATCTGAAACTAATGATGTTCTATATGTTGGCTAATTGAATTTAAATAAAAAAAAGTTTCTGGTGATAATAAATATATAAAATGTTAGCTATTATTATCATTTCAGATTATATAGTGAAACTTGATTCTTCCCATTAAGGCTTATATGGACGAGGAGGATTACACAAATTTAGAAAAGGAGTTCATGCAGTGGGCAGCCAGAAAAGATGACAAGTATCCATTATCATAGGTGTCCTTCCAGACTTTTTACCCCTCCATTTGCAATTAAGACATTTGTGCTTGTGCTTGTGAATGTGTGTGTGTATCAGTTAGGATCTCAACTCAAACCTAGCTCAACCTCAGACACAGAGGGTGGGCATTTATTGGCTTTTGTAATCAAACCACAAAGAGGGAGGACAGGGATGCAGCTAGGTCTTAAGGACAACTGGAAGCATAGTGTTCAGTGCCATTAATACTCTTTCCATTTCTTACCTCTGTTTCTCTTGGCGTAGCATATCATTCTCTTATATTCAATTCTACAAGACTGAAAAGTACCATCTCTGGCAACATCGGGCCTCATATCTTCCTACTTCACCGTTCGGAGGAAGTGGAAATGTCCTCCCTCTGATGCCTAGACAAAGAATTCTGGGAACAGGTGTGGATTGGCTTCGGTCAGTCACTGTGGCTGGGTAGGTTATCATCAGGGAATGTGGAAGCTCCTACTAAGACCACATGTTTCAAATTGGGAAAAACGTTTTTCAGAAGAAGTAGTGGAATATTTGGCAAGCAGTTTTATGTATTTTTTAATTAACCCTCATGGCAAACTAAAAATTCCTTTATGTTAAAAAAAATCTGTTTTTAAATTAGAAATAAAAAGCACATGTAACAGAAGTGTTAGGTCCTGATTTTTAAAACCTTGGAGATCAGCAGTGTGTTAACTTGGGCTGCCCGGTTAACTTTGTACAGTTCCTTGGAATAAACTTCTATCACTTTTCAATTGTAGAGTATCCTGAGTTGCAAGGGAGCTTTAAAAGAACTGTTACTATTTGCAACCATTTATTTGTGTGAATCAATTCTCTGCCACCAAAACAGAATCCAACAAAACAAACAGAACGAAACAAAACAAAATGCAGGGATATTGCCATGAGTGGCTGTCATCTGCCACTCCTGATCTCTCATTTTGTGTTCAACCAAACTGCTGGTTTGGTTTTTCATATTAAGGAAATATTTTACATCTTAATTTACAAAATTAATGTATACTAAAATATTGCATTCAGATGTTTTATTTCCTTGTAAGATTTCATTTGGAAGGATTCTACTGCTAAAATTTGAAAACCAGTATATTAGAGCAGGAGTTAGCGAAGTTTCTGTAAAGGTCCATATAGTAAGTATTTTAGATCTTGCAGGTCATACGGTCTCTGTTGCAATGACTCAGCTCTGCCATGTAGCATGAAAGCGGCAATGGACAAATACATAAATCAACTATGGTGACTGTTCCGGTAAGACTTTATTTACAAAAACTGGAGGCAGACTGGATTTGACTGGTGGGCTGGGCTATAGTTTGCCAACCCCTCTGTATTAGAGCTTTTGCCATAAACGAATAGATAGGACTATTCAGACGAGTTACACAGTTACCTTTAATGAAGGGGGCAAGTGAGCTTCCCTTTCATTCTGTATTAATGGTTAATTTCGAGAGGGGTCTTCTTAAACAGTTCTGATTTTAGTTAAAATTCTCTTGCTGATAGTTTAATTGAAATTGTTTGGTCACATTGTTTCTGAAATCCACCAATTTTAAATTAGCCCCAATATGCAGCATTTTATATGTTCTTTAGTGTAAAATAATCTGGAAGAATTTATATGCTATGTATTTGATGATAATTATCTTTTATGGTGGAGATTTACTCATTAATCTTTGCTTCTAATCTCATTTGCAAGAGTAAGTGAAGAGTTTAAATTAGGCATCCTAATCTAATCTTCCAAATTGATGCTTCTTTTTCTTTTGCTCACAATAGCTTGTATCATCTGAAGAAGGGCCCGAAAAAAATGTATCATTTGTCCCTAGCTAAAAACTGTCATCATTAACTTGATTAATCAAATGCTGCTCTTAAAGATGGATTGAAACGTAAAATAGCCAGCCTGGTTCCACATAATGAAGAGATTAATTTGACACACAAGACAACCAATTTAATTTTACTCAATGATCATGCTTTATTTAGAAAGCCATCAATTAGTATATTTTTCCTTGATGTACTATTTTGTCTTTCTAACAAGAAATGGTGATTTCCTCAAAAGTTAATCTGCTTCCCTTAAACATAAAATGATATTTATCTTAGCACTCTTAAATTCCAAAATGTGAAACTCTGTCTTATGAGTAAAGAGAAAATTAATGATGGATTAAAAAGCTTACAATGGAAATCTTTAGTTTTAGGATATTTCTGATTTTCTTTTTGTAACATGATTAGGGTTATGGTAGTAGAAGTCACAACAAGAGAGACCCAGAGGCCCCTGTTCTTACTTCGTTTGGATGGAGATTTAAATGGCCTGTATACTAACTTGCAAAGAAGTTAATTAGATTTTACTGCTTTTTTGTGTATGTGGTGGCTGGGAGAGGTTTTTTGGCAAAGTAAAGAGTATTAAGTCACAGTATCAGTTTTCTTTATATGATTGATACTTAAAGCAACTGAGAGAACTGTATTCATGAGGTTTATGTGGCATATGGATTTTTTAATCATCCCCTGTTGACTAGCATTTCTGATTATGATGGGAAGAAACAGTGGCAAATATTTCATTCACTAACTTAGGGCTAATGATGCATTCTGGATGTGGAGCTTACTGTGAATGAGAAGTTGGATTTGATGTTTAAAGAGTTCGGAGTTGGATTAGATTTCAAATGCTAGACTTGAGGAATTTTTAAAAAGAGAGTGATGCTATTTCATTAAGAGTTGATGGAAATTTACCATTTGAAAGGCTGATGTGTTTCAGAACCTATTACGAGTTATTAGATGGCATGCCATTTATGGATTTGACAGATTGTTGAAATCTGTTTTGTCTTGTTGTTTTTTTTTTTGTGGGGAGGGGCCTTGGCAGAATGCTGCATGTGTGACATATTTCTTGCCTATGTGTGAGTGGTTGGTGTTTCTGCCTAAGTGTGTCAGCCTCCTGGTGCTTGTGGAAGCTTTCTAGAATTCCAGGGGGCTTTCAACATGCATAAGGAGACTGTAGGTGGTAGCCCAAGCATGACTTCCTGGTTCCGTCACTCACGTCACTCACCGTGTAGGCTTTCTCCCTGCTGATAAGGCAGGATAACAATCCAAAAGTGGCGACTAAGCATTCCTTAAGTCCCCAGTACCAGGGGCCACACTGGTGTTTGATGATCTTAGTGTGTTTTCTCTTTCCACAAGACAGGAGTCCTTGGAGACTGCTTGAAGTTGGGTCCATAAGAGAAGCGGTCAGAACTTTCCTTGTTGCTGTTTGAAGGAGAGCACGTAAAGAACAAATATTTCAAAATTGTGGAATGGATTTGAGAGACCTGTTTCCCAAGAGGACAATCATGGACTGGGAGCCAGGACTACTGTGTTTTAGGCCTCTTGCCACCAATAAGTATTTGTGTCACCTTGGGCAAGTTTCCTCGCTCTTTTAGAGGTTAGAAAAGTGTAGATTTATTGCTCAGATAGAAAGTGGGCAACATGAGAGGACAACATGAGAAGAATACATTAATATTTTAATAGTGTTCAGAGGCATAAGCATGAACAGTTGTAGAAAATATGTACTTGAGGGAAAAATAAGTTTATCATTGAGAATGGATTCCCACAAAGCTGAAAGAATCTGTTAAGGATTGATGGCTTGACCTTCAACCCATCCATATATTTTTCATTTCTTAAAAGCGAAAACATCTCTTCCTCCCCCTTCCTGCTGCCCTCCCTCTTGATTACGAAAGAAAGATTTTTCTTTTGTAGAAAATTTGGAAAATAGAGACAATTACAAGGAGGAAGTGAAAAAATTTTACTACCCAGAAATCAAGCCCTTAAGATTTTAATATAACCTTATTGCTTCTTTCCTCTGTATGTGCATGTGAATGTGTATATGCACATAATTGGAATCCTGCTAAATGTAGTTTTTCCAGTGTATTGTTTTAATTTAATAATATACTGTGAACATTTTCTCAGCTTGAGTAGTCTTCTAAAATATAATTTTTTTTTAAAGATTTTATTTATTTATTTGACAGAGAGAGAGACAGAGAGAGAGGGAACACAAGCAGGGGGAGTGGGAGAGGGAGAAGCAGGCTTCCCGCCGAGCGGGAAGCCCGATGCGGGGCTCGATCCCAGAACCCTGGGATCATGACCTGAGCTGAAGGCAGACGCTTAACGACTGAGCCACCCAGGCGCCCCCTAAAATATAATTTAAAATAAATGCATAGTATTCCAGAACATGCTACTTGTTTAAAAGAATTTCTTTCCCATTGCGAAATGTTCTTTGGCAAGAATTTTGGAAAATATAGAAAGAGATAAAGAAGAAAAATAAAATCAATGATAATTCAGTTATTCGAAGAAATCAGTCTTCTGGTCCATTTTTCTGCACATTTTCACTAATATTTATAATTTGTTCTCTGCCTTTTGTTTAACAGTATGACATAGATATTTTCCTTTATTATGAAAATTTATCGTAAGTATATTTAACATTAAAATTTAGAGTTAAGTTTGGTATGGTACAATCTTTGTAATTAACATTGCCGTGTGGTTATGTATATAACATATGCAATTATGTTTCACCATTCATGCACTCAACATATTTATTGAGAGCTTATTATGTACTAGACACTTGGTGTACACTTGTAAACAGAGCAGATGGTACAGATTATGAATGGTAGTAGATATTCTTTCATAATCTTTTTGTTTCCATTACCAATATGTCTTTACACATCAGCTAGTATTTTGATCCTGTTGTTGTGATCCTGTCATTTCATGGATATACCACTGGTGAACCTTGGATTGTTGTCAGTTTTTCCCTGTGAGAATTGTGATGAATATCCTTATAGCCAATTATTTTTTCACATTCTTAATTATATTCCCTATGACAGTTTTCTGGAGTTTAAGGTCTTGATTAAAAAGCGTATGTATTTTTAAGACTTTTGATATCTACTGTCAAAATGCTATCCAGAAAGTTTGTATCAATTTTCATTCCTAATAGCAATGATCGAGGGCCATTTTTCCTAGGCAAAAATGGCCTATCATTATTATTTTAATTTTCATGTCTTGCTTTTATGCCAGAAAGTACCCCCTCCTCCCATCACTCCTGGATTACACACATTTAAAATTTACATGATTTTGTTTAAAATTTTTGATTCCGAATCTAAGTGAAAATTATTTATTCTTAAATTGTTATCAGTGTAAGGGTCAATGTAAGGGTCAACTCTCCTCTGCTTCTGGCACTGCAGTGGATTAAAAAACATATTTATTCTGTTATTGTTGGATTTGGGGGAGGGAGAAGAGGTAAACATGTCATTTATCAGCCACTGGAAATAAGAATATTCAGCCCATTTTTTTTTTTTTTTAAGAAAAGTGAGCATAGCATAAGAGCTGTTAAAGGTAGTAAACATACAAAAGTCAATGTCTTGGCTGCTCAGCAGCTCAGGCCTGTCAAAGAAATATGCACAAGTACATTCCCAGCGTTTGGATCACTGAAGCTTTGCCACAAGCTTTAAACATATAATTGTTACTGTCATAGTTGAGAAGGAAGACAAGAAAGAAAATTAGGACATTTGGGGCATGTTTGTTCTTTTAGCAGCAGTAACTTGGCCAGAATGTTCCTGAATGACGTATGTAGCAAATGCCTCTGGCACTCCGTGTCATATCTCCTCAGCCCACCTCTGTTTATGGCTCAACTGCAGTGGACAGTTCATTCAAGTAACTACTCACCTTGTGCTGATGGTGCTGCGCTCCATGTGTGTCTTTCTGCTCTCTTCCCAGTGGCTTTCTCTGGTGCCACAGGTGCCCGTTCAGTCCCCGTGCAAGTCCCAGGGTGTGGGGATGTGAACGCCCCTAAGCTCAACCCTCAACCGATGGGGGACAGAACCACAGTGGATAAATGCTCCAGCCTCCTGTCTTTTGGGTAGACAGTTCGGGGCGGGGTGGTCATTGTGTATGTTTCTCAAATGGCCCCGACTTGATCAAATCCTCATTGCCCATAGTAGGGAGGTTGGTAATTCAGACTTATTTTGGGGTTTCCTTCTTTCTTTTCTTACTCTCCTGGTTCCCTCCCCCTTGTTTCTTAGAATCGCCTTCCAAGAAATCACTTGTACCCATGGGTTTGTCTCAGACTGCTTTTGATGGAACCCAAACTAAGACAATACCATTAAGTGTCTACTCTAGAATTTTAATGGAGTTTTGAGGTTGAGATGTTTCACTGCTGGCCTTGACTTCATGGAGGATGTAGAAAAAGAATAGGGAACACCACTGGGGTTCTCATGTTTTACTGACCTTGGGAAACATTATCACATGTGAGAGCATAACTGCTGAGAAATTCTAGTTTTTCGGCATCCCAGGGCCACAACAGTGTAGCTATGGGAGCAGGGAGGGAGGGAGTAGCTGCTACGTGTTGTGTGCCTTCTGTGGGGCTCTTTGTATGATTACATTTAGTTCACTGATTCAACCTTAAAGGTGGAGATTACAATCCCCATTTTATAAAAGTCTGAGGATAAAACAATTAACTTGCCTAGGACCACAATATCCAGTAAATGGTAGATTCAGCCACTAGGGAAGTCTACTTTGAAACCCAAGCTTTAGGAGCATCTGGGTGGCTCAGTTGGTTGGGCATCTGTCTTCAACTCAGGTCATGATCTTGGGTTCCTGGGATTGAGTCTCACATCGGGGTCCCTGCTCAGTGGGGAGCCTGCTTCTCTCTCTGCGCCTCCCCCGACTCATGTTCTCTTAAATAAAATCTTAAAAAAAAAAAACCCATGCTTTATAACTTCACTAGTATTAATTTTAAATGAATAATGTTGTATATAATTCATTCATTCGCATGTTCAATATTTTAAAAACTTTGTTAATTATAAATATTGTTGAAATTCTTACCCAAAGTAATATGTGTACGTGATACGGAATTTGAAGATCTGAGAAGGTGTGCAGTGAAAAGCGTATCTCCCTCCCACCTCTGCTAGGCCTGTATGGAAGGCATCTGCTGTTACTGGCTTCTTGTATATTCTTCCACAGTTATGCTCTATATATATGTATTATTTTATTTTTAATTTTTACATATGCCATGCACATTACCCTTTTCTTATCCTTGCTATTTTCACTTAAAATATCTTAGAGATCCTTTCATTTGATTCACAGAAAGTTGACTTATTATTTTTAACTGCTGCAGAGTGTTCTATCCTATGGATGTATCCTAATCTATATTATCTGTTAAATTTTATCATATAAAAAGTTAAAACTTTTTGATATCTGGAAACAATTATTTAAAAATTCTTCTTGGGGTGTCTGGGTGGTGCAGTCAGTTAAGCATCTGACTCTAGATCTCGGCTCAGGTCATGATCTCAGGGTCATGAGATTGAGACCTGTGTTGGGCTCCACACTGGGCATGGAGCCTGCTTAGGATTCTCTTTTTCCCTCTCCCTCTGCCCCTCCCCCTTCATGCACGTGCTCTCTCTAGAAAAAAATCTAAAACAAATTAGTGGCAAAAATTACCTATAACTTATAAAACATAAGGAATGTTCTCTAAAACCAACAATAAATGGTCCTTTTATCTGTTAATGTATAGCAAATTTTGAAATGAGTAGAATTTAAATTCCTTTCAATTAGATATCTCTGTGTCTTGGTCTCTCTCTCTCCCACCCTTGATAACCATCTTTTAAAATTATGATATGCATACTCTCAGAAGTCAGGGATTGAGTTTGGAACTTGTGGTCACAGTGTCCCTTTAATTCCATTTCTGTTAGTTTAGAGGTCTTTTCAGAAGCAGGCACAAACTTCAGAACCTGGGTTTTAAAAATTCACATTGATAATGTAGATATATTGGGTAGAGATTTTTTCAGGTGGCGTAAAAAAAATCAAAATGTGTACATAAGACAACTCTAGTTATTCATACTTAGAGTCATAAAGCCCTCTTAAAATTTGCGTTCAGAGCAAACCTACTTCTATGACTAAAGGAAGATTCCATGAGCCTCCTAATGAAACTAATTAAACCCAGTAAATTATAATTCGCAATTATTCATATTATCTTTTACTCTGTCCTGTCTTGGAATTATGCTGGAATAACCACACTCAAGCTCACTTTTTAAAAAGCTGTCCATTAATGGAAAACATTTTCCACAGACACACATGTATTTTCCTTGATTAAACTTTTAATTTTGGGACAATGGTAGGTTCTCGTACAGTTATGAGAAATAATGCAAAGAGATCCCATGTACCCAGTTCCCCTCAGTAGTAACATCTTGCAAAACTATCAATTACAATAGCACAACCAGGATATTGACATTGATACAGTCAAGATACCACACATTCCCATCACCACACCCATCCTTCATGTTGCCCTTTACTAACCACATCTACTTCCCTTCCACTGCTGTCCTTTCTTTAACTCCTGGCAACCACTCAACTGTTCTCCACTTCTATAATTTTGTCATTTCAGGAATGTTCTACAAATGTAATCATATCACGCATACATACATTTTTTATAGGCTTCTTCAGGAATCACAGCTAAATTCATAGATAATATTCCTAAATTGACATGACACATTTTCTGTGTCATGTTGGTTTGATTTTATTTATTTATTTATTTATTTAAAAGATTTTATTTATTTATTTGACAGAGAGACAGCGAGAGCAGGAACACAAGCAGGGGGAGTGGGAGGGGGAGAAGCAGGCTTCCTGCAGAGCAGGGAGCCTCATGCGGGGTCGATCCCAGGACCCTGGGATCATGACCTGAGCCAAAGGCAGATGCTTAACAACTGAGCCACCCAGGCACCCAGTTTGATTTTTTTTAAAAGAAATCAAATCATCCTTTAAATATTCAACATTTTCATTTATAGAAACTTATTCAAACCTACTGAATTAGATTGGTGCCCTGGAAACTGACTCAGAGGCGGAGGCTTGTGTATAGAAGGTCCACCAGGGCTTGGTCTCAGGAGACATCCCCATAAGGAAGTGTGGGAGGTGGGCTTGGGCAGCAGGAGAAGCTGCCCCATGGTTCACTTGCAGCTGAGGCCTCAGTAAGCTTTACCGGGAGCTCTGAAACCAGATGGTTCTTCACAGTTGTCCCAAATTGAGAGAAGGGGACTAGACTAGACCTATATATTTCTTCATATATATTTTAGAATCAGCTTATAGATTTCTACAAATGATCCTGCTGGGATTTTGATTTGATATTGTGTTGAATCTATAAATCTATTTGGTAGGAACTGACACATTAAGAATATTGACTTTCTTACACAATTCACAGTGCTCACCATAGCACATACCCTCCTCACTGTCTATCACCCAACAATGAATCCTGGAACACTACATCAAAAACTAATGATGTAATGTATGGTGATTAACATAACATAATAATTAAAAAAAGTAAAACAAAAACAAAACAAAACAAAACAAAAAGAATATTGACTCTCCTAGTCATTAAATTTGTGTATCTGTATTTATCTATGTCTTCTTTCTTTCATCAGTGTTTTTTAACATCTGTGCATATTTTGTCAACTTTATACCCAAGTATTTCATGTTTTTGGTGATATTGTAAATGGTACTTTTTAAAAATTCAGTTTTCAGTTGGTTGTTGCTAGTATATATTGTCCTGTGATCTTGCTAAACTGACCTATTAGTCCTACTAGCTTTCTTGAAGATTCTTTAAAATTTCTCCTTAAATTAACATTGATGTCATCTGCACAGAGAGAGTGTATGGTTTTATTTCTTCCTTTCTAATTAGTTTGGCTTTTATTTCTTTTTCCTGCTCTCTCTCACTGGCTATGTTCTACATTTCAATGTTAACTAGAAATGGTAAGGGCAGACACATCTCTGCCTTGTTTCTAATTTGGGGAGGAAAACATTTAATCTTTCTTTTCTTTTCTTTTTTCTTTTACTTTTTTTGGGGTGGTGGTGGTGTGTGTGTGCAAAAGCTTTATTGTTTCCGCTTGGTCCAGGCTTGGGGGGCTCCAGTCAACAAGCTGCTTAGCCGCTGCAGGGAGACCCTCACCCAGAGGCCCTGACACCAGGGGGGTTGCCAGAAGGCCCCTCAAAGCCTGCTGGGCTCTGGAGGCTCCTAACCGTGCTGGAGGATGGGCCTTTGGAAGAGACGCCCGCCCGGGCCCAGCCTGGGGCCGCCAGCCTGCCAGGTGAGTCAGGTGGTCGCCACCTTCTGGATGAGCTTCACCTGCGGCCCCCGGCGGCCGTTCTGCGGGCAGCCTGAGAGATGGGCGCCTGCGCGGGCGCAGATAAAGGGCCGGCTTCAGGGGCCGCTCCAGGCCGCTGGGGGCTCGCGTGGCGTCCGGGGCTCTGCGCCCCTCGACTTGAGCCGGCTTCTGCTGCACGGCCGGAAAGAGGCCGGCCGCCGCGCTGGTTTCGCGTCTTCGAGAGAAGTCGTCTGGCTTCGCGTCGGCCAGCCCTGGAGAAGCGGGCCGCCCTGCGGAGCCTCGTCCTGGCGGTGGAGAGAGAAGCCCGGAGAGAGGTGGGTGCGGGAGCCCCGGGAGCGTGTTGACCTGGCGGTGGACGGCTGGCTGGCCTCCACCCGGGGGGGTGGGGGGGAGTCACTCTGACAGGTCTGGGGCTCGTGGTCGATCCACTACCAGGAGCGAAGCGCGAAACACCGTGTTGGCCGGTCCCGGGGGCAGAGGGTGGCCGAGAAGATGGTTCCCAAGGTTGGGACTGGAAAAGAGGTTGCAGGGTGGTGGGAGGCTGGAGGACGGGGTCCTGGGACTCTCCTGTCCAAGCACTGTCGAAGCAAGACACAGATCCACGGGGCCGCCCGGTGCGCTGGTGAAACATTTGGTCTTTGACCTTAATGGATGACGTAGGCTGCAGGTGTTCTGTAGATGCCCTTTAGTAGAGTGAGGAATTTCTCTTCGGTTTCTGGTTTGCTGAAGGGTTTTATGGTGAATGGACGTTGAATTTTACCGAAAAAAATTTTTTTCTTTTTCTGCGGCTACTGAGATGATCACAACAGTTTCTTCTTTAGTCTTTTTATACGATGAATTACATTGTTTGATTTTTCAAATATTTAACTAGCCTTGCATTCCTGGGATAAACTGTATTTGGTCATGCTATATTTATTTTACAAATGTACTGCTGGATTTATATTTAGTGAAGATCTTTGTGGCTATGTCCAGGAAGGATAATGGTTTGTTGTAATGTCTTTGCCTGGTTTGGGTATCAGGGTAATGGGTAGCTTTTAAAATAAGACAGGAAGTGCTCGTTTCTCTTCTATTTTTGGGGAAGAGTTTGTGTGGAACTGACATTTTTGATACTGTTTCTTTTTTAAAAGTTTGAGAACTGTTTTGCCAGTAAAGCCATCTGGGCCTGTGGTTTTCTTTGTAGGAAGTTTTAAACTACAAATTTATTTTCTTTGGTAGATGGTAGGAAAATTCAAATTATCTATTTCTTCTTGAGTAAGCTTTGGTAATTTGTGTCTAAAAGGAGTCTGTTCATTTCATCTTTTTTGTCAAATAAATGGCCATAAGGTTGTTTGTAATATTCACTTACTATCCTATGACTGTATGATCCGTAGTGGTATCCCCTCTTCTATTTCTGATATTGGTTATTTGCATCTTCTATCATTTTTTTTCTGAATTTGTTTGGCTGGAGTTTTATCAATTTTATCCATCTTTTCAAGGAATTAGCTTTGTTTGTTTGTTTTTTTTTCCATTTTCAAACTTCCTGGTTTCTGCTCTTATTATTTTCTCTTGCTTGCTTTGTGTTTAATTTGCACTTCTTTTTCTTCGTTCTTATAATGGAAGCTTAGATCATTGATTTGAGACCCCCCCTCCTTTTTTTTTTTCCCCTAATGAAAGCATTTAATGCTATACCTTTCTCTTTATGCCTTGTTTTTGCTGCATATCATGAAGTTTCTATGTTGTGGTTTTGTTTTCATTTACTTAATATTTTCTTGCTCCTCTTTGGATTTTCTCTTTGACCAATGGGTTATTTAGAAGTACATTGTTTAATTTCCAAATATTTGAGGGGAATTTTTAGGTATATTTCTGGTTTTGATTTCTAGTTTCTGTCATTGCCAGAGAACATACTTGATGTCAGTCCAATTGTTTCAAATTGGGGGGGGGGGGCATGATATATAGCCTGGAATATTTTTTGGTGAATGATCCATGTGCACTTAAAAGAATGTGTATTCTGTTGGTGTTGGGCATCAATAATGTAATGTTGGTTAATAGTATTGTTTCTGTCTCCTGTATCCTTACTGAGTTTCTGGTTTTTGTTCTTTTAATTACTGTTGAAGTCACTGGTGTTGGAGTCCCTGTCTATAATTGTGGATTTGTCTGTCCTTTCACCTCTATCAGTTTTTGCTTATGTATTTTAAAGCTCAGCTGTTAGGTATGTAAATATCTGGAAAAACATTGTTTTTCCTTCTTAGTAAATTGACCCTTTTATCATTGAATGTCCTTGTTAATCCCTTGTAATATTCCTTGTTTTGCACTGTCTGGTGTTAGTATAGCCATTTCAGCCTGTCTTTTCATTTTTTTCAAGTATAATGAACATAAAGTGATATATTAGTTTCACAATATAATGATTCAGCAGTTCTAAACATTAGTCAGTGGTCATCAAGGTAAGCATACTCTTAATCCCCTTCACCTGTTTCCCCTATTCCCCCCCCCCCCCACTCCTACAACCCTCTGGCTCCAGCCTGCTTTTGATGATTGTTTTGCAAGATACATATAGTTTCATTCCATACTTTTAGCCTGTTTCCATCTTTAGGTTTAAAGTGAGTTTCTTGTAGGCCGCATGCAATTGGGCCTTGCATTTTATTTTATTTATTTATTTAAAGATTTTATTTATTTATTTGACAGAGACACAGTGAAAGGGAACACAAACAGGGGGAGTGGGAGAGGGAGAAGCAGGCTTCCCACTGAGCAGGGAGCCCGAAGACCTGGGCCTTGATCCCCGGACCCTGGGATCATGACCTGAGCCAAAGGCAGGCGCCCCACTTTTTTTTTTTAATCCCATTTGGTAATTGGTTTTTAAAATGGTGAATTTATGGAATTATATCTACCATTTTGCTAGTGGATTTTTGTTTGCTCCATTATCTTTTTTCTCTTATTTTTTTTTTGGGGGGGGTCTGCTTTTGCATCGAGTATTTTTAAAAAACTGTGCTTTAGGGGCACCTGGGTGGATCAGTCAGTTGAGTGTCTGCCTTCGGCTTGGGTCATGATCCCCAGGGTCCTGGGATCCAGCCACATATTGGACTCCCTGCTCAGTGGAGGGCCTGCTTCTCCCTCTCCCTCTGCTGCCGCTACCCCTGCTTGTGCTCTCTCTCTCTGTGTCAAATAAATCTTAAGACAAAACAAAAGACAACCGTGCTTTAGCTCCATTTTTGGCTTACTATATATACTTCCTTTAAGATTTTCTTTGTTGTCCTAATGTTTACAATATACGTATTTATTTATTTTTTAAAAGATTTTATTTATTTGAGAGAGAGAGAATGAGAGACAGAGAGCATGAGAGGGAGGAGGGTCAGAGGGAGAAGCAGACTCCCTGCTGAGCAGGGAGCCCGATGCGGGACTCGATCCTGGGACTCCAGGATCATGACCTGAGCTGAAGGCAGTCGCTTAACCAACTGAGCCACCCAGGCGCCCTAATATACGTATTTAAATAATCACATTCTGTCTTCAAATATTATACTACTGCACATATTGCATGAAAACTTTACTCCTAATCTATCCCTCTTTCCTTGCAATCTTTTGCACAATTGTCTTATGTTTTACTTTTACATATATTGCACTGTAAACTCTCAATTCATTACTAGTATTTTAAATTTAGACAATTATTTTCTAGAGCTATTAAAATGAGAAGAATCTTCTATAGTTACCATTACCTTAATCATATCTAGAGATGTAATTTCATTGTGTGGATTAAAATTTCTGATTTTTAGTTTTTCAGTAATAAGGAATAGGACATTTCTTATAGTGCAGGTTGCTGGTAATGAATTCCCTCAGTTTTTTTTTTTTTTTTTTTTAAAGATTTATTTGAGAGTGAGAGAGTGCGCACGAGTAGGGGAGAGGGGCAGAGGGAGAGACTCTTTAAACAGACTCCTGGATGAAGATACTACCTCACACCAGTCAGAATGGCTAAAATTAACAAGTCAGGAAACCACAGATGTTGGTGGGGATGCGGAGAAAAGGGAACCCTCCTACACTGTTGGTGGGAACGCAAGCTGGTGCAGCCACTCTGGAAAACAGTATGGAGGTTCCTCAAAAAGTTGAAAATAGAGCTACCCTATGACCCAGCAATTGCACTACTGGGTATTTACCCCAAAGATACAAATGTAGTGATCCAAAGGGGTATGTGCATCCCAATGTTTATAGCAGCAGTGTCCACAATAGCCAAACTATGGAAAGAGCCAAGATGTCCATCGACAGATGAATGGATAAAGAAGATGTGGTATATATATACAATGGAATATAATGCAGCCATCAAAAGAAATGAAAGCTTGCCATTTGTAACGACGTGGATGGAACTGGAGGGTATTATGCTGAGCAAAATAAGTTAATCAGAGAAAGATATGTATCATATGATCTCACTGATATGAGGAATACTTAATCTCAGGAAACAAATTTAGGGTTGCTGGAGTGGTGGGGGGTGGGAGGGATGGGGTGGCTGGGTGATAGACATTGGGGAGGGTATGGGCTATGGTGAGTGCTGTGAATTGTGTAAGACTGTTGAATCACAGACCTGTACCTCTGAAACAAATAATACATTATATGTTAAAAAAGAAGAAGATAGTAGGAAGCGAGAAATGAAGGGGGGGAATCGGAGGGGGAGATGAACCATGAGAGACTATGGACTCTGAGAAACAAACTGAGGGTTCTAGAGGGGAGAGGGTGAGGGGATGAGTTAGCCTGGTGATGGGTATTGAAGAGGGCACGTATTGAATGGAGCACTGGGTGTTATATGCAAACAATGAGTCCTGGAACACTACATCAAAAACTAATGACGTAATGTATGGTGATTAATATAACATAGTAAAATTTAAAAAAAAAAAGAAAAAACAAAAAAACCCAGACTCCTGGATGAGTGAGACCAACATGGGGCTGGATCCCACAACCCATAAGATCATGACCTGAGCTGAAACCAAGAGTTGGACTGTTAACAGACTCAGCCACTCAGATGCACCCCCTCAGCTTTTGTTAGAAAGATTTTCACTGTGTGTAGGATTCTGAGGAAATAGGTTATTATCATTTTTTTGCCTTTTCAGCATTTTAAAGATGTCACTCTATTGTCCTCTGGTTTGTATAGTTTATGATAAAAAGTCTGGTATAATATCTTTTTTCCTCAATATATTAGGTCTTTTTTCCTCCAGCTTTCTTTTGCTTTCAAATTTCCTCTTTTTCTTTAGATTTCAACAGTTTGAATAGATGTGCTTGGACGTGTGTGTGTGTGTGTGTGTGTGTGTGTGTGTGTGTGTGTGTGAGAGAGAGAGAGAGAGAGAGAGAGTGAAGAGACCGTTTGTTTTAGTGTTCATCCTTTTTGGGGGTTTTGAGTTTCTTTGATCTGTGGTTTGCTATCTTTTATGATTTTAAGAAAATTCTTGGCTATCATCTTTTGAAATATTTCTCTAGATTGTTTTATTCCTCCTTTTCTGGTATGTTAGGTCATTTGATGTTGTTCCACAATTCTTTAGATGGTCTGTTCTGTTTTATTCATGCTTTTTCCTTCGATTTTTGGGTAATATCTGTTGACCTATCCTCAAGTCCACTGATTGTTTCCTTGGCTGTGTTGATTCTATTGATGAGCCTGTGGAAGGCTTATTTCATCTCTAATACCAGATTTTTATATTTACAACATTTCTATTTTTCTTATAGCTTCCAACTCTGCTGAAATTTGCTATATGCATGTTGTTCACCTTTTCTATCAAAGATTTTCCCATGTTAATCCTAATCTGATAGTTCTAACATCTGAGTCTGATTCTGTTGATTCCTTTGTCTCTTTGTAGTGCATTCCTCTCCCCTCCATTTGCTTTTACTGTGTTTTGTAATTTTTGATAGGATATTGGGCATCATGTAGAATAGCAGAGGCCAGGGTAAGTACTATTTATACGTGGAAATATGCACATGACTCATGTCATTAGTTGTGTATGTGGTCCTGGGGTAAGTTAATATAATCAGAAGCTGAGCTGGGTTTAACATACGGCTTCAAATTCTTCTAGGGCTCCTTTATGTTTACTGAAAGTTTTTTGTCAGTCTTTATGCTCTACCCTTGGCTTCTGGCTTTTCCTGTGCACCTGTCTTCATCTTCATATTTCTCTTTTAGTGGTGGTAAATTGTTTTTGCTTGTACTTGGAACTTGCTAGCCTGGTGGTGGGAGTTGAGAAGGTTCTCTTGTATACAGATTTGGCCCTAGTCTTAGGCAGGCCTTGTATCCCTGAGTCTTGGAGGCTGCTTATCCCAGCAGCTTAAATGTTTGTCCTGCAGAGAAACAGGATGGGGCGGGGCTTTATGCCTTTCTTGATATGGCAGCTTTTCCTGTCCTCTCATACTACACCACTGCCGGAAGCTTTCTTTGGTCTTCTTCCTTACCCTTAATCTGTTTTATGGACAACAGAGGTCAGAGAAGAGCCATGTGAACTCTTTGTTTCTACAGAAATTAATAATTCTATACGCTCATACTAGTGTACACTTGGTCTAACAATTTGTTAAAAATTTCTTAAATTCTTGCTTGGTGCCTTGAGCCTCTCCTCCTATGCTCTGCCACAAGGGAGCCAGCAATTGTGTGTTAGTCACCTTACAAAAACTTTTCTTTATATTTCCAGCTTCTTGGTTGTCATGTGGTTTTTTTTTTGTTTGTGTTTTTTGTTTGTTTAGCTCTGGTAGGTTCAAGAAAAGTTATAATTTTGTGTTTTATCTCGATTTTTCTTGTAGTGATGTTCTTTCCAGCTTTCTATATAATAGGTGGAAGAGGAATCCCTTTAGTTGCATCTTTAAGATGCCGTCCCCCTGCCCTATAAGGCCAGTGGCTCTGGATAATGTGGTATACGGATCCCATGGTTCTGTGTCCACTGCTACCCCTTTACCATACAGTAGGTCCCTTGGTTTGATACAGTGTTTTGTGGGATCTCATGTTGGTGAATCAAGCACTGTCTAAGTCCTTGGATATTAGTGCTGGCTTAGGCCGCAGTAACAAGTTGTTTCCAGTGTTGATCCCATATAAGGTGAATCTCCACCCCTTCGGGGTGCAAGACTTCTCAGCTAGTCATCTTGCCACCAAGGGAATATTTGGCCACAAGGGGTGGTGCCGTGTTGGGTGCTTAGCATTGATCTCTGTTGCTGCCAGGTTGGATATAGAGCACTGGTGATAACTAGATCAACACTGGTAGTGGAAGCCCATATTACTGGGCCCATGCATATCCTCCATCCCTGCTGCCCTGTTTACTTCATTAATGAACTATGCTAGCACTAGTGTGGGAACTGACGTCAACTGGTTAGGTACTACTATCTCTGGTTATTTAGTAACTCTTCTATGGTAAGTGCCCTCTGGTGATGGTTAACATGAAATAGAAAAATATTCATACTTTGTGCCCACTGTCCTGTATCCATCCACATGTCTTGTCGTTAGACTTCCTTGTTCCTAATCCTCTAATCCATTTTTCCCCACCTTGAGCTCCCTGAAAAAAAAACAGCCAGGACATTCTCTGCTGCCTATGGGTCTATGTATGTTCTTACCTGGGCGACCAGTCTTGTCACAGGAACTAAATGACAAATACACTACCTGGAGCTCTGTTCATTGGGAGGATTTTACCTTCTTACTCTGTCATGATCACTCCTGAGTAGGGGGATGTAGAACAGAAGTCTATTTTTGGTTACTAAGGTAACCTATCTATGAACCAAACTTGGTATTTTTCCCCCTCTATCTGCTAGTCCTAAGTAACTACTCTCCATTCCCTATAGCTATAGTTGAGAAGTGGGTGAGAGATGTCCATGCAATAGTGGTGGAAAACAGGCAGGGCATGACTTACCTGTTGATGCAGCTTACCTGTGACTTCTGGCCCTACTCATTTCCAATGCTAAATGTATGGCTTCCATCTTACTTTGGATTATTGCTGTGCCTTCTCAACCTAATGACTTTTGTCATTAGCTCGTGATGGGAAGCTTTGGCTGCATGGTCGTTGATGTCCCTATCAGAGTCCTGGAACATGGTAAGAGTTGCTTTTTAAGTGGTGCATAGTTCTCTGCTGCAGACAGCATATCTTTGCTCCAACTTCCCCTGGGTATGTAGTCTCTTGTGGGAGGGCTGTCCTGTGCATTTTAAGATGTTTAGCTGCATCCTTTGCCTCAATGCACAAAGTGACAGTAGCCTGACTTCTTGCCTCCCTTAGCTGTGACACACAAAAATGTTTTCATATATTACCAGATGTTTTCTTTGGAGCAGAATTTCCCCTGGTTGAGAACTACTGGTCTAGACAATTCAGGTCCCTTTGGACTATATTATTACATGGGGACAGAGAGTTAACCTAGTCGTAGGGCAAGACTGTAAATGTATATTGTTGTCAGTCCCATGAGAATGTGAACTACTTTTGATCTTCTTTTTATAGGAATGGAAAAGAATACATTCCCAAGATCAGTGGCCTCATACCAAGGGCGGGAGGCTGTGTTTGTGCTAGCAAAGTTAGCACATTGGGTACAGCAGCTACAATTATGGCTATTACTTGGTTACGTTGTAGCACTTTACTCTCCTGCACCATGATCCTTTGGATTTTTTAGGGGCCAGATAGGTAAATTAAATGGAGATACAAGGGGAACCATCACCCTTACATTCTTTAAAGCTTTGGCATGGTACTAATCTTGCCATTCCCATCAGGATATGATGTTTTGATTTACTATCTTGGGGAGGAGTGGGGGGCAGTTTCTGAGGCTTTTGCATTGTTTTTTGCCTTACCTCATAGGTCAAGGAGTCAAAATGTGGGTTCTTCGAACCACAACATATGTCCAGTCCAATTACATGTTTAGAGTCTAGGAAATGACCACTGCTGGGTTGAAGTACCTAATGGATTGAGTAGACTCCACATGAGCCAGAGCTTGGCTACAACTCCATATTATTAAAGTGCTTCCTTATTTCCTCACTCTAAGAAGAAGGCCATGATGGTGATTTGGGTCCCCAGATATCAGTGTCTTTTTACCAGCAGTTTTCAAAAGGTCTGAGTATTCCCCTTTTCCCATTGCATGGTTATCCAAGGAAACAGCCATACATTTATTTAGGGAAGTACTGGAGAATTATTGCTGAATACATTTGATGCGGTATTGCAGGGTTCATCCTCACAGGGACTTGACCTATCTCTTAGCCAAGAGGTTCTAGATTTGAGAACTGGCTCAGGTCTAGGTGAGAAATTGTGACTTTGCTAGGGTGCCTGCTCTTGGTTTCCTGATTATCTAATCTTGGTTGCATAAATTAAGCAATACTTTTGTTGCCTGCCCACCTTTTTGCCCCTGTGAACATTGTGTTCCAGTAACCGTTTCCATATCTCCCTGGAGGTTGAGGTGTCCTGACTGTCACTCCAGTGTTACCATTTATCACAATAATTGGGCCCACTTTCCTTTGGATGGTTAAGTGTTATAACTTCTTTTATTTCAGGCTTCTGGAATCTCTGTTCTAACAGTATCTCTTGCCACCAACCTTGGCCTATGGAGTGCACCACTGAACTGCTCAATAATGCTAGTGTCTCTTTGCCTAGCACATTCCATACCAATAACTTTGGTAAATGGAGTATACTTTGGTCTCTTTCATGAACATGGTTGGCTGGGGGATTTTCTGGATTTAAGTAGTATATCCATTCTAGCATACCTCCTTCTATGATATTTTCAATTCCTTTTTTCCAAATTACAGCAATTCTGGAATTTCTAGTTTACTTAGTGTGAGCCACTGATTTTTTTTTCCCCCCAAATTTCCAGGACCTAAACTAGGAGGGTGTTAGCATTGCTTACTGGGATCTTTACCATAGACTTAAATCCCCCACCCCTTCAGTAGCTGGGGGATGGGTAAATCAGCTCTGAAGAAGAGATTTTGTGGAGCACCATGGTATCTACTCACTGACTTACTCAGAAGCACACTATATCTGCCATCATTAGTTTTGCAATCACTCTTGTCAAAAGTGATACCATCTGACCTGGTAGCATGATCTCCAAATAAGGGACTCAAACTCTATAGAAACAGAGTTTAAAGACTACATGCCTAAATGTATCAAGGAAACACAAGATACCTTTACTGAAGGAAAGCTTTAAATGACTGAGTTACAGGGAGTTACAACAGTCAACAGACAAACCAGTGAATAGGTTGGAGGGATTCCTCCAGCCAAAGACAACAGTTAGCTCCTTTGTATTGTAACATAAAAACCCCCAAACTGTATTCATCCATCTGGACAGTGCACTGAGGTCTGTTCATTATTATTTGGTCTTTTCAATCCCATAGAGAGATGATAGTCGCCATTGCTAAAACTCCTTCATTATACAATATAATGAAGATAGCAACCATTTCTTGAGTTTTTCAGTGCTTTATAAAACATAAGCTCCCTAAATGCCCATGTATACATGTGAAGGGTTGATCATAAGGAAACGTGACCCTTGTCAAAGCTGTAACCTTCATGGTTATATACTTATTCCAGTGAAGTCTGTTACCCTCATTCAAACAATTTCATCACTCCTGCTTGGGAATTGCTGTCAGAAACGGTGCAACATTACTATGAAATTCTTGAATGTGGTACGTCGTCATTCTCTACAAGAGGATTTGGTGTTTTGGAACCTATGGAGTCATTCAGGACCAAGTTGGGTGAATAATTTGGAAATATTTTCAAAGTATTTAAAATAATTCAAGGTTTTTTTCAAATAAAAGTTTCGACTTCTTGACTATTAGGCAGTAGTAATCTGTTTTCTTGGATTTTTGTAAACTCTCTAAAGCATTTCTCAAAGTAGTGTTCGAATATGCTCTGAGCAATGACACAATTGTTGGAATGAAGGTGACCTCTTAAGGTGAGTATCTGAAGAGCAACACTTATGTGGATTAAATTCCATTAATTAAATTTATTTTATTTTGCACACAGCCAAAGAAATGGAGGGGAACTACTATGTTAACTTAAAAATAGGTATATTTCCTTATATGGGGGAAAAAAAACTTTATCCATTTTTTTTTTTTTTTGGTAAAGATTTTATTTTTAAGTAATCTGTATCCAACATGGGGCTGGAATTCACAACCCTGTGATCAAGAGTCCTATGCTCTACTGACTGAGCCCATGGGCACCCCAATTTTACCCATTTTTTACTCTTAAGGCATAGTTGCCTTGTCCGGCCTATTTTATAGTACAAAGTTTTGAAAGACTTGTTTTCATATACATGATCTTCAGAATCTTGAATTATGTTACCAGAACTTAGCAAATGGAAGCTATATTCTTAGTTTTCTTCTATATATTTCTTCATTGTATTTTTTAAATTATTGACTGTATTCCCATGCTGCACTTTTTATTTATGTGTATTTATTTTAAATGCATATTCTATTATCAAGATATTGATGATAATAGAAAAACAAGTTTTGTATTTAAATTAAACTTATACTCAATTACATATTTTTTTTTTTATAAGTGGAGCATTACATTTGATGACTTCTAACATTTCCCATAAATATGTCTTGTCACCTTTATTTTTATCTACCTCTTCTAGTGGGTGGATAAATTTTATTGTAGTATTGAGTGGCAAAGTCTCTGCAAGGTCAAAAGGATATAGGAAAATTGATAATGTACCTGTGTGCTAACATGGAAGGATTTAGAGCATTGTATGGAAAGGTAAAAAAAAAAAAAACAAAAAACAAAATAAACCATAGCTACATTCTTAAAAAACAAATTCTTCTCTCCTGGCTGTGTCTGTCACAGGGAGGCTGTTGTGCATGTCAGATGCTGTCTGTTAAGTTGCACTGAGGATTTACAACAATTTCTATAGGTGTGAAGGTGTGCAGGTAACTTCAAAATTGATTGTCAAATGTCATGCTTAATTAAAAGGTGTTCCTTGCAAATTCAGATCTAAATTTAGGCCTAAGAATTTATCCTCCTCCATCTTTCTTGGAAAACCATCCAGTGTAATTTGGGGGCTTGCTGAACAACCTGAACAGAAAAGGTATGCTTTTTTGTTTGAAGATGAGAAGAACATTTTTCCTAGCAATGTGTGCAAAGAGCTGGCTATTGCAGGTAATAGTTCTGGGTTTGATTTGGGCGTTGATACCTTGGCTGAAAACTCTCATTGAAAATTGCAACCTTTTTTTTTTTTTTTTTAATTACCCTTAGTTTCTCTGCTTCAGATTTGTTAAATCTCACTGCTAAAACAGATTCTGTCCTTGTCAGGCTAAGAAATCAACGTTATTATTCTAGAAATTGGTTACTGCTTTTAAACATAGGCACAGTTAGTCCTATAAAATAGCATAGCAATTTGTTTAGAAATAGACCGGATTATTATTTTGCCTATAGTTTCATCAGCATGGCTTATTACTTTGTGATGATGGTTTAGTCAAAATAAACTCTGTTATCATTGGACATGCCGAGAAATAGATTTTTGTCTTAAAAGATTGTGAAAAAGGAGTACTTATATTAATATCTTCCCACGTTTCTGTATCATGCTACTGAAATTTAATTGTTAGATGCTAAAAACAATCATTACATAAATGGCAGATTTTTGTGGTAAATGTCAACATTAAGAATTTATGCACATTTTCTGGCTCAATTTAAAATTTCAATGCTGGAAAAGAAAACCATAAAAATGAATTCCACTTCCTGAAAATAATTAAAATAAATTAAAATGCAAAAATGCATTTTCAAATCTGGCTATTCTTTTCCAAGCAAAACAAAACAAAACAAAAAGAGAGAGAGAGAAAGGCTTTTCTTTTCCAAGCAAGCAATCTCTTGTAAAATCCACTTTGTTGCCTCTACTGGAATCATAGAGCAAGATTGCCTCATTCACTGGACTTTGGAAATAAATCAAGGACCATTGTACGTGCTACTAAATAATGTCTGCGATATCACACACCCAGCAAAGATGCCTTCTTTTTTAGTTGCCTTGCTGTCTAGCTTGCTCCGTATACTAATGTAGTTCTGTGATGATTGTGGGAGATGTTGATATTTGGGAATGCTGCCGATCGGCTTTCTGGTTTCAGAAATTGCACCAAAGACTTGAGGTTTTAGCGGAATTGATAAGAGGAAAGCCAACATAAGAGCTCTTGCTTTGATGCATGTTATAATAGCCAGCAAACCCCACCATGGGCAGCCTGAGAGCAGGCCACTACTCTGAGGAGTACTCAGTTCTTTGGGGCTGATTATGGCTTATTGAGGCAGAAAACTTGTTCCAGTTCAAACTCTTTGAATTCCTTGTTCACTCAATAGTGTGTCAAAAAAGAGCATTCAATGTTTCATGTCACAAAATCACCGCCGGCCTAAATTGTTCCTATTTCTCTTTTGCATATGGTGTGCAAGAAAATTTTCAACTCTCTTCCGTAGTACCATAATGCTTTGATATGGGTAACATTGCCATAACAGCCTGCATTAAGGAACTTATATTTTATTCTTCTTTTCAGTGTACATAAAAATCCCAGCTTAGTCCTTTTTTGTCTTTTAGATCCTTTGAACTCTTTCAAGCTATGTTTCAAGACTTTCTGGGCTTTGACGGGGCTGGGCATTCACTGTAAAAGCAGTCAATGCCTCAGTGAGACCACAAGCAAAACTGTGAGTGTCTTAAGCAGGGACCACACAACTCTTGTGAGTATTTACATATTTTAACAACTCTGTTGAGTGTGAATCTCAAAGCCAAGAATGCTGCTCATTAATTTCCTTTCATTAAATATCTTGGCCATCTACTTTTTTGAACAGACCTTACCTGTATTGGATCCCTTGGAGCTGGGGGGTGCGTGTGTGCATGGGCTCTGGAATATAAGTGTGTGTATGCAATGGCGTGCTTGCGTATTAGAGTCCTGGCTCGATGCTATCATGAGAGAATATGTTTACACTGCAGTGTGCGATTCTAGAATCAAGTGCTGATTCAGACGCACAAGTATATACCCTGAAGTAGCCAACTGCGGGCTCAAAGAGAGCCAGGCTAAAGCTGGACTGCCCAGTTCATTTTCCAGTTCAGTAGCTGTAGTAATCCAACTTCGCCAGCTGCTAACAAGATTGGGTCTGAAGTTTACCTCCACAATGAGATAATCAGATTACCAGCCACAAAGATCAAATAATGACCCAGCTTTCGAGCAAGTTCAGCAGGCCCTTGATAACACTGTGTGGTCCTTGAGGCTTGATTAAAAAATTAAATGGCTAAACTTTGCCTCAATATTTTGCGTCGGGATTTTGAGTGACTCGATGATTCTTTTCATGGTGCACTTTTCCTATTCTTCTGTAGGTTTGAAATTAAGAGGTAGGCGAAAAGGAGGATGCTCCCGCTGTGCAGTTGTTCTTGAGCTGGGCTTTAAATGAAGCATGTAGAATTTTTAATTTGGTGGTGTAGGGAAGACAAGGCAAACTCAAAATCGTTCGTGAGCAAGGAGCTGGGTTGTAACAAAACCGCAACCGTTGCCTCTCCTCTGCGCTGTCTCCCAGCCCTGTGCTTCTGGACCAGAATGAATTTGGTCTTTCGCTCCCAGGCCAAAAATGTTTGAAAGTTTGGGTTTTGGCGACTATATGCTAGCTGTTTTCAGTAGTAAAGGGATTATTCTGAGAGGCATACAAATGTGATTGTCTCACAGCAGATGGTGCGCACTAGTTCACCTTTGAGAAAAGTTAATTAAGCCAAGCATATTGTGCCCATAGAGAGGAAAATGTAGATGAATATTGAGCAATCAAACTCAGTGTCTCCTTTTTTCATGCCTTTGCAATGGGACACAGAATCCCATTGAAAAAGAATTATGTACAGAATCAAATGAATTCACATCCAACTTTACTCTCTTCCCACGTTTTAACAGGGGTGCACACCAGGCCCTTCAGAAGTTTTGTCCACAATCAATGGGCCACACTGCGGTGTCCACTAAATTAAATGAACCAGTGCAGAAGAATCTCTTGTGAGATATTAAAAGGGTGAAAGGCTGTTTAATTCAAATCCTTCCGTAGAGTCTTTTCACAGCCCCCTTTCCATAGTACAGTATAAATTATTAACTAACTCCTTTCATCTCAGATCAATTTACAAAACAGAAACAATTACCCCTTGTTAATGAGAGTGAATGCTTCTAATAATTATGAAAGTTGCGTTTGATTCTGTTTCCTCACAGGTCCTTGTTTACAATCTAATTTAGAGTTGCATCAAAGTGAAATAAAATAGGAATTCTCAGTTTGAGAAACGGCTGGTCTGAAATAAATGGGCTTCCCATGTTAATGAGTGTTGCTTGAGGAATGCATTCAAATAGGATTCAAATATGATACCTGCTTCCATTCCAGTAATTCTACTCTGTGATGGCGCTTGCAAATATCTAGGTTTCTGAGGGGGCTGCTTTGCGGTTGGGGGGTTTGGGAAGGTGTTCACGCCACCAGCTCTACAAATGGCGGGTAATTGTTGATGGGCAGGCTTACCTCGAGGAGAAGAGGGAGAAAAGGTTTTACTGTGGCCTCCTGCCATGCTGAGTAGTTTGAGGCCTTAGGCAGGCTCCATGGGCTTAACTTTATCTTTCCCTTCAGAATCAGTGACGAATCCAAAAGGATAAAGGTAGACTTTAGACACCAAAGGAGCACTGAGACTCCAATAGAAAGGCACATTTTCATCTCAATTGGATAAAGAGGGGCCAGAGGAAATGACTCAGATCATTGAAAGAAAAGGCCAAGTCTGAGGTAGGCCCAGCAGCTGGGTTTCTGCACCTGTCCAGCCCTCCTTCCCATGCCTGGCCAACCCACAGGCTCAACTATTATTTTGGTTTCTCAGGGTGTATTCAGAGAGGCGAGCAGTGATTATGGAGCTTGAAGGGGAGAGGGAGGCAGTCATTGGAAGAGAAGGGAATGGTAACACAGGCCAGCAGAGGCCAGAGTACTTACTAAGAGGTCTGCCTTAGCTATGGTGGGGGTGGGGTGGGGGGGACTCAAAGTAGGAAGAATTTCAGTAACCATGTCAATCACAGAGGAGTGACTTTGGAGGTGAGGCCTTATGACTCCTGCTTTGTGGTCATTTCCGATAGCGGGCTATGGGGATGGGAAACAGAATGTCATTTGAGGACCTAGAACTGATGAACATAGTGGTCAGTAGCGGCCATCTAATTGCTCTGACAGAGGACGTGATTGTAGAAGCATCATGGCAGAAATGAAGTCCTTAGTAACTCATTTCTTTGGAGATTGAATTTACCAAAACCTCTTGTGAATGGAGCACCAGAGTATCATTTTAAGTATGCAGTATCTTTTTTTCCTATACTTCTTAAAAAATGAACTTTTGATTTTTTTAGACTAGTTTTAGTTGTGAAGATCGTTCAGAAAGTTCCCATATGCATCACACCCAATGTCCCCCATTATTAACATCTTCCATTAGTCTAGTACACTTGTCACAATTAACCACTATTAACACATTTAAAAGAAACTCTAACAGATTTTCTTGGATTTTGCATGCTGTCCTTTTTCTGTTCCAGGATCCCATCCAGGATACCACATTACACTTATTTATCCTCTTGGATATGATAAGTTCCTTGTTTTTGATGGCCTTGATGGTTTTCAGTACTGGTCAGATGTTTTGTTTGTTTTGTTTTTTGTTTTTGAATATCCTTCAATTTGTCTGATGTTTTTTCTATGATTAGATGGGGGTTATGGGATCTGGGGAGGAAGACCACAGATATAAAGTGCCATTCTCAGCACATCATAGCAAGTGTATATCCTATCAACATGGTGTCACTGTGGTGGTTAACCTTGATCCCTTGAGTGATGTAGTATGTGTCCTGTTTCTTCATTGTAACTTTACTCTTACCACCCCCTCCTTACTATTCCTTTTGAAAGGAAGTCACTGTGCCTAGCCCACACTTAAGGTGTGGGAAGTTATCTTCCACCACCATGAAGGAGGAGTTATCTATGCAAATTACTTAGAATTCTTTTTTTTTTTAAGATCTTATTTTTGAGTAATCTCTACCCCCAGCGTGAGAGCTCAAACTCACAACCCTGAGATCAAGAGTCTCGTGCTGTACTGACTGAGTCAGCCACGCACCCCAAATTACTTAGAATTCCTAGGCATAGAATATTCTTCTCTTTTCTCCAACTTATTCAGTCATTTATATCAGTATGGACTCATCAATATTCATTTTATACTTTGGGTTATAATCCAATACTACTTTATTTATTGTGTTGCTTTAATTGTTTTGGCCATTGGGAGCTTTACCATTGGCTCCTGTGTCCCTTTGACAAACTTCCATCTTTTTTTTTTTTTTTACTTTCTTACTTTCCCACACTGTAAGATGTTCCAGACTCCTCTTGCATATTCCCTACCCCAAAATCAGCCTAGAGTCATTTCTCCAAGAATCTCTGGTTTGTTTTATTAAAGAGTGGCATTAGAAATCAAGATCTGGGTGCCAAGTGTCCTGTACCTTAAAATGTTGCACCCCATTAAGGAAATGAATTGTGGTAAGAAACTCTGATATTATCCATTCATCCATCCAAACATTCATTGCAAAAATTGTTGGAAAGCTTACAATGTACCAGGCCCAGTGCTAAGACTAGAAATACAAAATAAAGAGTAATATTTGCTTATATGGAAGTTCATGGTTGGCTAGTAGCAGGAGCTTAGACACCTATACAAACGCCATGATAAAAAGCTTACTTGTTAATTTTATTTAAAAAATAATTATGTGCAGTTCGTCTTGTGCTAGATACTTGAGATACGGGGGGAAACATGCCCAGTTGCTGCCTTCAGGGAACTTACATACAAGTGACATGGGGGTGGGGTGATCAGAAAACACATGTGAACTCAAAATATGATGCCGTCTGGGGTGTGGAGTCTGTTCCTGACTGACGGTTTGAGACTTGGATAATGCATCCTTCCCCACATTGCCTTCCAAAGATAATACCTTAGTCCCCCAAAGGTCTGTATTATCAATAAATCTATCCTTAGACTTTCGTAGCGTCTGCCTTCCCTAATGTGTTCAGAAATCCTTCCAGATTTTACTCATGTATAAAAGGTTTGCCCTATCTCATCATTAGAGCTGGGCTTGTAGAGAACAATCCCTAACTGTTCCAGCAAACTGCACTAGGAGTGCCTATGTCCAACTTTGAAGGCTTTGTTCTTTTTGTCACTGCTGCCACCCCCTGGAGCTAAAACACATTACCGTCCCCTTCCAGGAAACCTTGCACTGGGGCTGAGTCCCCTGCCCTGGTCCTATTTACTCAAATAGGGAACTGTCCAGTCTCTTACATTTTGAGACTGGACCTGCAGCTTGGATGTAAATATTTACATGTAATAAAAGAAATTAATGTGTATGAAGAATCCCATAACTTAGCCTGACTTCATACAGGATTGCTAGACTCGGAGTCATGTCATTTGGGTGTATAAATGGATGACTTTGGCCAAAGCTGTTGACAGTGGCAGTGAGCTTTTTGTAGTGCCCCCTTTGCCTCTCTTTTCTAGGTAGGGGACCTTGGACAAATTGTTCAATTCTCAGACTCTCAGTTTTTGCTTTTGTGAGGCGGGTGGGAGTAGGACGTAGTTGCCAATACCCTTGTGGGGCTGTTGTGAGTATCCAATGAGTTAATGAGTGGGAAGTCATTTTTCTTAATGAAAAGTGTGATAACAGTAGTACTATTAATAATGATTTTTTATCAACAAAATATTCATTGAATTTATAAGCACATAACTTTGGAGCTGGGTAGACCTGAGTTGAATGCCTAATTCTGTGACCTTGAGCAAGTTACCTACCTGTCTGAATCTCAATTTGCTCATCTAGAGAGTATCACTAGAATGATAGTACCAATTTTAGAAAGGGAGCCAGCATATGTGATTGAGTACTTGGTGTAACGGAAGGCATGTTTGTGTCTTCCCCGAATTCGTATGTTAGAACCCTAACCCTCAATAGTATGGCACTAGGAAGTGGGGGCTTTGAGAGGTAATTAGGTCATGAAGGTGGAGCCCCCATGATCAGTATCCTCATCAGAAGGGGAAAAGAGCCAACCCTCTCTTTCTTCCACGTGAGGACACAGCAAGATCAAGGCTCTTTGCGACCCAGAAGAGAGTTAAGAGAATCTGACTATGTTTTTTTTTTTTTTTTTTTTTTTTTTAAAGATTTTATTTATTTATTTGAGAGAGAGAGAGAGAGTGAGAGAGAGAGCGCAAGAGGGGGTAGGGTCAGAGGGAGAAGCAGACTCCCCGCCGAGCAGGGAGCCCGATGCGGGACTCGATCCCGGGACTCCGGGATCATGACCTGAGCTGAAGGCAGTCGCCTAACCAACTGAGCCACCCAGGCACCCAAGAATCTGACTATGTTGATATTCTGATCTTGGATTTTTATCCTCCATAACTGTGAGAAATGAATTTCTATTGTTTAAGCCTCTCAGTGTATGTATTTGTTTATAGCAGCCTTAGACTCCTGAACTAAGGTCATTTATTGTCATGATCGACACAACACTGATGGCAGGATTCACACCTAAGAGAAGCATTGGAAGATGTAATCTTTGTGAAGATTAAATGATATAATTGATTCATTCCGCAAATATTTACTGCTGTTTTCTAGGTGCTAGAGAAGATCAGTAGAGAACAAAGCACATAAAATTCCGACCCTCGGGGAGCTAACATTCTGGATGTGGTGGAAGGATAGACAATAAAAAAAATTAGCAAGTGCAGTACATAGACTGTTAGGTGATGGGGGATGTTATGACAAGGATTAAGCAGATGGGAGGAATTTCTGATTTTTAAGTAGGGTGGTCAGGGAAGGCCTGGCTGAGGAAGTGGCCTTTGGGTAGTAGACGGAAGGAGGTGAGGGTGAGAGTTGGAAGACTCCTTAGGAGGAAGAGCTTCTGAGGCAGTGGGAAGAACAAAATATAAAGGCCTGAGGTGAGCATTGATAGCAGGCCTGGCTGCATTTTGAGCTTTTTAATTGAGGCAGGGCACTGATGGGGGAGTCTTTAAGACCTGGTTCTGATTTCTTCTTAGAATGTTCATCCCAAGCAGCTGGCTGTAGATTGATGTAGGAGGATGCTCTCTCAAATTGGCATCATAAGCTGGCCAGGAAAACCACCACATAGCTTTGCCTAAGCCTGTTCTCGATGGCATAGTCCATCTGGGCTGGCTCGGTTTTAAACTGAAAATAAGACAATGGCCCACTTCTTCTAACTTGAGGTTTCTAAGAAATAAGCCCAACCAGCCAAAAATGCTTATCATGCTGTCGGATGAGATTCTCCGCTTCTTTCCCTCACAGTGTCTTAAATGGAGAAAGAGAACGCATGCACACCCCTGGAGGGCTGGGGGGCACAGCCCGCAGTGACATTGCAAGCTTGAGATTTCCTGAAAGCTTGAGTTTGTCTTAACAACTAGTGCAAAATTTACAATACACCGGTTCTATTTTTGTAAAATATTAAACTCCCAAAAACATGAACACTCCAAAATAAGCTGTATTTATCCTAAAGCTTTATATACCCCCTAGTACACCGCTGTGTATCCTGTGGGTACCCCATCTTGAGAAGTATAGAAAATCAGGCTATAGTAAGTAGAATTATTTTGGTTTTGAGGTTAAATATTTTGTTCAAAGTGTATTACATCTATAAATCTTGCAAGTGCAAATTTGCATGCAAATTGTCACCCATCCTGATTTCCTTCCACTCATGTTGTCTCTAAGATACAAATTCCCCAAGTGGTTAAGCATTGCCTCTTTTTGATAACTTCCTTTTTGCTCCATGCTTTTTTCTTTTTTTAAAAATGGAAATATATTTGACATACAATGTTTAAGTTTTTATGGTGTACAACACATTGATTTGGTAGATTTATATATTGCACTATGATTCCCACCATAGTGTTAGCTAACACCTCTATCGTATCCCATAATTATCATCTCTCTTCTGTGGTGGGAATAATTAAGTCTAGGCTCTTAGCAAGTTTGATGTTTATAATACAAAGTGCTTCCCCACCCCTGTCTTCTCACTACTAGCAGTGCTTATCCTTTTTGTGTGTTCAGGTCTCTTTGTCTTCTTACCTATTTTGTTTAGAAATTCGTGTGCTGAAGCCAGACTACCTTTTTACATTTTAAAATTTTCTAGCAGCATTATTGAGCCTCACTGCCTGGATTTTGAATCTCATCTCCACTATTGACTGGCTCTGTGACCTAGACAAGTTACTTAACCTCTCTAGGCCTGTTTCTTTTCAAAGGAGGGTAATGATGGAATCTATCTCCTAGGGCTGTTGTGAGAATTGAATGAGTTAATGTCTGCAAAATGCTTGGAACAGTGCATGCATGTAGAAAGTGCTCAGTAAGTGCTAGCTGTTGTCTGTTGTGATTATTGTCTGTTCTTTTCCATGCTTGGTCACTGGAGTGCGCTTAACACAATGGAGGTATTCACCTTCCTCTTTCTCCACTCGAAGTGCTCCTTTCTGAGTGCTCCCACGGTACTTCCTGCAAAGCAGCCCTTCTCATTCTATTGCGGTTATTTGGTGAAAAAGCCCTGTCCCTCTTTGGGCCAGTCGCTGTGAAATCTTACCCACCTCCTTCCAGGGGACACTTGGCAATGTCTGGACGTATTTTTCGAGGTCACATTTTGATAGCACAACTGTGGCGGGGGCTACTGGCATCTAGTGGGTGGAGGCCAGGGATGCTGCTAAAGTGCTAATCCCACCCTACAATGCCCAGGATAGGCCCTCCACAAAGAAGGAGTCCACTCCAAATGTCCGTAGTGCCATGGTTGGGAAACCCTGCCCTAGACTCTGAATCCAAAAGGCAAGTATCCTTCATCGTTACATATCCAACTCTGGTGTAATGCCTGGTCCGGAGCAGGCGCTCCAGCTATTTCTTGGATGGGTTCCTGCATGAACAGTGTTGATGCAGAGCACATGACATTTCCAGTGGAAGTTCTGCTGCCATACATACTTAAAGAAGGTATTCATTTATTTATTTAAGATTTTATTTATTTGAGAGAGAGCGAAAGCGATCACAGAGGACAAGGGATCACAGAGGCAGAGGGAGAAGCAGACTCGCTGCTGAGCGGAGAGCCTGATGTGGGGCTCAATCCCAGGACCCTGAGATCATGACCTGAGCCGAAGGCAGACGCTTCACCGACTGAGCCACCCAGGTGCCCCAAAGAAGGCTATTATTAACCATGGAATCTGGCGTTGGCATGTTCATCAAGTCTTTGTTCATAAGACTCAAAAAGACAGCACTGATAACCTTTGCAGGAGAGGCTATGTCTAATGTTGGATGTCTCAGCATATTTAATCTCTCTCTATCTTTTCTGTAGCACCTGGTCAACAGTGAAGGCCTAATCCATATAGATCCTTTGATGCAGAACCTCAGAGGATGATTTTTGACTCCTTTTAGATCTCTACCTAAGAAGAGTCCTAAGAAGATTTCTCATCTTTTCTCCTTTCCTCTTGTCTCTCTCGGCCTCCCTCCCTGCAGCCATCTGAAAATGTCTAGAAGAGACAAGACTCCGTCCTTGCCCAATCATGGCTTGAATTGCTAAGTGGATCAGCACAGAGGTACAGCCTCTCCTTTTCCCTCTGCCTCCCCAGTTGCTACCAGTCTGGGGACAGAGAGGAAATGACTAAAAATTGAACAGAGGCCTCCAACAGGGCTGTAAGGAGATCTAGCCCATTTTTAGCACCTTTTAATGTGAAAATGTCTCTCAGCAGGACATTCCCCCTCATTGTTTGTTTAGTTATGTGATCAGGAAGTGGACACAATTTTCTTGAATTATTCCTGCCAGACACTAAATTAGATCTCGAAGAGCAAAGCTTTTGATTTTTTTTTTCTTCACCATTCATTTCTATTTTTGTTATCACACACAGCAGGCTAAGAGTAGAAGCCATTTTCTCACTAAGTTCCAGGGGAAGTGTGTGTGTGTGGGGGAGCCAGTTCAGAGAAAAAGCAAGAGCATTGCGCAGTTGACTATAATGATGAGATCCAGGATAAAATCCAACTAAGTTTCCTTAACATTCTGAAATGTCCACATGGGTCCCGAAGAGGGATCCCAGGATCTCCCTACACCATCCCAGGATCTCCCTACACCATCCCAGGATCTCCCTACACCATCCCAGGAGAAGGGACCTGTAAAAGATGTTGGTTCCGATTTGCCAAGTGTAGGGCGGGAGTAGGTGATGGGTTCACTCTGTGGATGGAGTTGTCACTGACGGGGGGGAAAGAGAAGGGTTGGGATCAGAAGAGAAAGAGATTATGCCGTGCTATGTGAAACTACTAAAGTTGACATAGGTTGTAAGCTGAAGAACTTAGATTAAGGAGAGGAAAAATGACAAAATAGGATTGAGCTTTGAAAAACCACTAACCTTTTAAATTATTTCTGAGCGAATTCTAATTACTAGAACTACCTATCTGTGTCTAGTTTGAACCATGTTTCTACACAAAAGTAATTACATTCAACAGATAGGCACCAGATGGCTTCAGGCACTGGTGGGTGCTGGGACACAGAAATGAAAGACACAATGCTTTCAGAGTCTTCCTCTTACCTACAGAATCATCAGATTGTCTAATCTGCTGTGACTGAGATTCTTTGTCTGTAATCATGTTTCTGGTAGTAATAACTCCAGTTGTTTGCTGTGAGAGTCAAATGAGATAATTTATATATGGAAGCCTGTCCACTGAAAGCTAAAAAGCCCCATACACATCTGTTGATTTGCTTCTAGGCTACAAGTCTGGCAGTGGCTTACATCACTTCTACCCACCTCTTCCTGGCTAAAACACAGTCAACTTAACTACAGGGGCATCTGGCAATATAAAGGAGTGTGTGGATATTTGGTGGGCACTCATACAGTGTTTCAGAGGGTTGGAGGCGGTAGTCTTGACTACCTAAATGATTTAGAGAAAGATGATACAGGACTTCTTAGAATGAGGTAGTGATTAACCTTTATAGGGTAATGAATGTTTGTCCCACATGATACCCTGTGTGTGCAGAGACCACGTTTAAATTTCCAGATTATTTTGTTAACTTTACTAGCTACGTCATATCAGGCAATTTACCGACCTTTCTGAGCTTGAGCGACCTCATCAGTGAGATGGGCCTGGCACTGCCTCTCTTAGAGCTTTCTTTGAGGATTCAGAGATAAATTTGTGAATTGCCTTTGCTCAGTGCCTGGCACCAAGTAGATCCTTAGAGTACATATTAATGTTTCTACCTACTTCCTAGCATTATAAATGAGTAAGTGGAGACCCGTAAAGTGTCTTTGCCAAAGACCCAGAACTGGAACTAGACCCCAGTTGTATTACTCCTAGTCTGATGTGTTTTCCCTTCTGCTACCCTCTCATGTTAATTTGTCACCAGGACTCAAATCCTCTTTTGAAATGTTTCTCCAAATTACCCTTTAATTTCCCTTTTTTAATGAAGACCCCTGGTTGGATTTATGTGGTGTTGTGACTGGCACTTTCCTCCAGGTTTCCTTCCTGCTCTCACTCTGTTCATCTTCTAGATTGATCATTTTCCTGTCCTAGAATTTCCACTATCTACTGCATCAACTCTAAGTCTTTCTGCCGATTTTTCAAGGTCTTCTCTACTCTGTCCTTTGTAAGAGGACCCATAGAAACTGGGGAATGGGATCTATTCTGTGCATGGCTGGGCCACTATAAGGAAATGTAACATACCTGTTGGAGTTCTGGAACCCCACGGTTGTTCCCTCCCATCTTCCCGAATACTTATGTGTTCTAAACCAATGATGGGCATACTCTCCTGAGAAGGGCCAGAAAATAAATATTTCAGGCTTTGTGAGTCTTAGGGTCACTGTCACAACTATTCAGTGCTCCCGTTGTGTGAAAGCAACCATAGACTATCTGTGAACATAGGAGTCTGGCTTTGTTCCTGTAAAACTTTTTTTTACAAAAATAGGCTGCTGGTAAGAGTTTGACGATTCCTGTTCTACACTACAGCTTTACTCTGCTTGTTCATTCTTCTCTTTCACTTTTTCCTGGGTATGTAATCTCTCTCCCACATGGACTGGTCTTCTTGCTATCGTATCTAAGGACATGAACATTCTTTTTCTTCTTTGCCCTTGCTCACACGACTCCAGAACGTAGAAAGTCCTTACTAACTATTCTGACACTCTCATCGTTGTCTCTGCTGTCTGACTGCTTGTCTAGTCTGAATCATACCGATGATAGCATTCAATTATGCAAATGCCATTTATTGCTAATTCTTTCAAATGTTGTCTTAGCTTCCTCAAATTAAGCACTTTTCCTGTATTCCCAGACTGTGCCTAATACAATATAATTGGATACTACAAAATACAACTTGATCCATTTTTTTTTTTTTTTAAAGATTTTATTTATTTATTTGAGAGAGAGAGAATGAGAGACAGAGAGCACGAGAGGGAAGAGGGCAGAGGGAGAAGCAGACCCCCTGCTGAGCAGGGAGCCCGATGTGGGACTCGATCCCGGGACTCCAGGATCATGACCTGAGCCGAAGGCAGTCGCTTAACCAACTGAGCCACCCAGGCACCCTGATCCATTTTTTTTAATAACCTATGTACTGCACTAACAATTTGAATTAAGATCTTGGCAGAGGACTTCACTTCATTCAGAAAGATTCTGTGGAAGATCATGATAAAGTTCAAGCAATTGAAAAAGAAAAAAAAATGGGTGGGGGCACTTGGGTGGCTCAGTCAGTTAAGCATCTGACTCGATTTTGGCTCAGGTCATGACCTCAGGGTCCTGGGATTGAGCCCCGCATTGGGCTCTGCACTCAGCAGTGAGTCTGCTTGAGGATTCTCTCTCTCCCTCTACCCCCACTCATGCTGTTTCTCTAGTTCTCTAAAATAAAATTTTTTTTTTTTTTTAAAGTTGAAGCAAGTGGTGGGTGGTAAAGCCTAACTCAACAAATAAGCCTAGGATGTCCTTTCTCTATTTTTATTTTGGGTACAGAAATCTTAGAGTTTCCTATGGATTCATCTCAAGAATTACCTGCTTTGGACCTAATTCTTCAAACATCCTTGTCCCACTGTCTTTGGCAAATAAATTTACCAGTGCTTCAGGCCTAAGAAATAAAAAATATTTTTTCCCGTTGGAGTAGTACAGGTGGAGTTACAAAGGGACTCCACAATGTGAATGTTCTGGAATTTAGTAGGACTTTGGTTCAGATTCCAGTTTTTTCTACCCATTTCTTTTTTTAAAAAGTTAATGTATTTTAAGAAATGCTAGATATTAGGGATTTAGGGATATGTGTAAGCTTCACAAAGGAAGCTCTGCTCAGGTGCTGAGCACGATGTTTTTAATGTGCTCTGTTTTTCTTGCTTGGGTTTTTATAAGTAAACTTGTCGGTTTAGTCTGTTTATTTTGGATGTTTTGTATTACATCCAGCATTCTATGTGCCTTTATTTACAAAGATTTCTATCTATGGTATGTTCTTCCACCTCTTTTTAGTCTCTCCAAATCCTTTTATCCTTGTGGCTTGGTCAGGTTGCCTTCACTGTGAAATATCTCCATGACCAGTTCATCTTCCTGCAACTTCTCCCTTGTCTGAACTTGTAGGCAGTTGAATGCTTGTATCACTGACTTTCCTACCCTAGAATTTTGGCCCTTATTTATTTTCTTATAATATCACTTGGTTGCCATGTTGTTTCGTCATTAAACTACAAATGTTCTATCTCTTGTCTCTCCAATGAGACTGTAAGCTCTCCCAGGGCAGATACCTAATTTTATCTTTCTTTGTACTTTCCTCACTATGTGTATACTCCTCTTGATTGATTGAATGAGTGGCTCAAGATTTTAGGAGCATAAAAATCTACCAAATGGCTGTCTGTTCTGGAGTAAGAGTTTTGTATGTAGTATATCAAAAAGGCTCAGATAGTGTTGTCAAGATAGGAAAGATTTCTTAGTTCTTCAGTACCTTCTTCAGTGGCCAATTTAAGTTAGACAATTGTCTTCAGTAGATGGTGCTCTGCTATTACTAGGGAAATATCAAAAGGGAACTCCAAAATTTCCCAAGAGACTGGAATGTTTGGGCTACTGGGGTCATTAATGTTACCTCTTAGTGTTAAATGTTCATCCTTTAAAAGCCCTAAGAAAAGGTTCCCACATTTGCTCCCATGACATTTTATTCATGGAAAGGCATGCAGTCAGATGACGGTTATTTTTTCATACATCTGAAGAAGTCTGTGTTTGGGGTTAGTTGGGGAGATTGTGTTTGTATCTGCTTGAATTACATTTATTTCAAAAATGAGGGAAAGTTCCATATTCCAAAGGAAAATTTTATAATTTTACTTTCATACCTCAGTTTCTTATAAATTCCTGAATCAGTGTTCTTGCGTATAAAAGAGACTCTAATTAAAACTTTCCAGAAAATGCCAAGTGTCTCTCTGGATTTGGTAAACTCTAGAATTTTAATGGAAATTTTAATTCTTGAAAAGTAAGCCCTGTTTTTAAAGAGGTGGATAATTAAAACAAATAGCTAGGATGGAAACTGCACTTCATTAAAATGTTTTGTGGATATTGCCCTTCTCAGCTTTGCTAGACCTTTCCAGTGCTGCTAATCTCGATCTCTGGCTGAGTTCTGTCCTGGCCTGTAAATGTGTTTGTTCCATACAGTTTGTGTGTTGGTTCATTCCTTAATTGAGCAAGTATTTATTAAGTGTCTACTTATCTTAAACACTCTTAGCCATAGATGTGTTCATACCATTAAACATGCCATGAGAAATCAGCTTGAAAACTTCTAGGGGGCTTGATATATGGCAGAAATATCAAATTCACTTAAGTTCAGTATATGCTCGAAGAATTTGCTTTCTTTTGTCAACAACATGCCTGCCTTAAAAAAAAAATGCAACACAGTGACCTCCTTAAAGATAAAATGTGGGTCTCCTGCATCCTTGCATTTCAAATGCCTTCTATCGATAAGCAGTCAGTATCTATGTGTTGAACAAATAAGTAGATAACCAACATGCAATGTTGGTTTTATTTTTTACTTAAAAAATTGTAAGAACCTTTAACATGAGATCTACCATCTTCTAAAATTTTAAATGTGCAATACAGTATTGCTAATTATAGCCACAGTGTTGTACAGCAGGTCTCTAGAACTTGTGTAACCACAACTTCATACCCATTGAACAGCAGCTCCCCATTTCCCCCCTCCTCTCACCCCTCACAACCACCATTCCACTCTGTTTCTAGGAGTTTATCCCAGATATCTCCTGTAAGAAGAATCATGCAGCATTTGGCCTTCTGTGACTGTCTTATTTCATTTAGCATAATCTCCAGGTTCACCCATGGTGTCACATATGGGCAGGATTTCCTTTTTTAAGGTCAGAATGTTATTCCACTTTATGTATATACCACATGTTCTTGATCACTTATCCATCAGTGGACATTAAAGTTGTTTCTCTTCCTTGGCTTTTGTGAACGTGGAAATGCAGCTTTTTCTTTGAGATCCTGATTTCAGTTCTTTTGGATACATACCCAGAAGTGGGAGTGCTGGGTCCTGTGGTAGTTCTGATTTTAATTTCTCTGCAGAGTTGCCATACTGCTTTCCACAGCAGCTGTGCCATTTTCCATTTCTATCAGCTGTGTATGAGGGCTCCAATTTCTCCACATCTTTGCCAACGCTTGTTATTTTTTTTTTTTGTTTTTTGGTATTGTTTAACAGCTATTCTAACAGGAGTGAGGTGATAACTCCTTGTGGTTTTGTTTTCCCCAATGATTAAAAATGTTGAACATCTTCTCATAGGTCTGTTTACCATTTGTATGTCTTTTTGGAGAAGTGTCTAGTCAAGTCCTCTGTCCATTTTTTAATTGGGTTTTTCAGAGATCATATTTTCCCCATTGTGTATCCTTGGCAGCCTGTGGAAGATCAGTTGACTGTAAACGTGTGGGTTTAATTTTTGGCTCTGTATTCTGTTCCATTGGTCTGTATATCTGTTTTAATGTCAGAACTGTATTGTTTTAACAAGTGTAACTTTGTAATACATCTTAAAATCAGGAAGTGTGATGTATATAAAAGCATCAGAATAGAAAAGGAAGAAGTAAACTTATCTCTGCTTGTAGATGGCATGATTTATAGAAGATCTTAAAGGTGCCACAAAAAACTGTTCAAACTAATAAATGGATTCAGTAAGGTTGCAGGATGCAAAATCAGCATACAAAAATCAGTTGCATTTCTATACACTTATAATTAACTATCCAAAAAGGAAACCAAAAACAATCCCAGTTGCAATAGAACCAAAAAGAATAAAGTACTTTATTATTTTTTTTAAAGATTTTATTTATTTATTTGAGAGAGAGAGAGAATGAGAGACAGAGAGCATGAGAGGGAGGAGGGTCAGAGGGAGAAGCAGACTCCCCGCCGAGCAGGGAGCCCGATGCGGGACTCGATCCTGGGACTCCAGGATCATGACCTGAGCCGAAGGCAGTCGCTTAACCAACTGAGCCACCCAGGCGCCCCAAGAATAAAGTACTTTAGGAACAAACTTAACAAAGGAGGTGAAAGACTTGTACACCAAGAACTAGACCATTAGCATGGAAGACAAAAATGAAAGAATGATGTATGAGAGATTGAAGGAAATTAAAGAAGTTAAAAATGAATGGAAAGACACCCCATGTTCTAGGATTGGAAGACTTAATATTGTTAAATGTCCATACTATCCAAAGTGATCTACAGATTCACCACAATCCCTATCAAATCCCAATGACCTTTTTTACAGAAATAGAAAAAAAACACCTTAAAATTAATACCGTTACCCCCCCCCCCCCCCCCACACACATCCCCAAGTACCCTAAGCGATCTTGCTAGAGGCATTGCAATGTGTAAGTTTTTAATAGAGAATGTACTAGAGAATGTACTAGAGAAATGCATTTGAAAAAATAAGGATTTGGACAATGTAAAAACATTAGAAACGGTGTTTATTATATTGAAAATGAACAAAATTTTGGAAGATAGCTTCTTTAGTATTAATCCATGGAACACTAAGCACTCTTTTAGAAACACTTGGTTTAGACCATTAAATATATTTTTCCAAGAAGCTGTCTTCCATAATTTTGTTCATGAGAAATAATGGGTTAAAGAAAGTTAAAGCAGTTTCTTTGTTGCAGGACTTGTCTGAACCTTTAATATGCATGATGGACATCCAAGAACGATAGTGTGTAGCACATCTCAAACATATGTGACCATGACCTCCCACTAATAGAGAACATTTCTCAGTACTGATGTTTCTGCAAAACATACTTCAGAAAGTGCCATTTTAGAACAATGATATTTCAGTTATGTTCTGTGAAGTCCCAGGACCCTGCAGAGGTGCTTGGAGACCGCCACAGAGAAGGGGAAGGAAGATAGGAGTGCAGGATCCCAATGTAGATGATCAGTTTTATCAGTTTATAGATTTGAATTCTACGTGACATTTTATATAGACTCGTATAAAATGTTGGCAAATTACTGTTCTGAGGGCTAGGGAAATTAGTGTTTTTCTTTTCTTTTTTAAAAATAAATGGTGCAATTTCCAAATATAACTTGAAAGTAGCTGTAACATTCTTTATGCAATAACAGATTTCAAGAACGTGTGCTCTGGCAGTGCGACTTAGGATGCGACTTGGGCACACGAAAGCAAGGTTGCATACAGCTCACGTGCATCCCCACAAACACCACGGAGCCGTGGACTTGATGTGCTACACTCCCGACTGCCTTTTCTTCAAGTCCTTTCCTCTCAACTCGCCATGTTTTGCCTCTGAGCTTTCTTCGTGTTCTAACATATTAAATTGTTATGAAATACTTTGGTCGTATGAACATATAAAGGTTAAGGATGAATAGTTTTTATTAAATACTGCATGCATGTAAAAGGTATGAAGATAAAAATGTAAAAAGCGTAATATAATTAACCCCCATCTATCCACCACTGTGTTGAAACCCTCTGTGTGCTTTTGCTAAATACCGGATGTCCTCTACCACCTCCTTTCCTGAATTTGGGGTTTATCATTTGTATGTATTTTCTTTAAGTTTTATTTTGTAAGTATGTATACCTAAACAATGTGGTGTTCTTTTTGCATGTTTTTACCCTCATGTAAGGTTGTCTTTATGGATCAGTAGCAACTGTCTTTTTTTTTTTTTTTTAAAGATTTTATTTATTTATTTGACCGAGAGAGAGAGAGCACAAGTAGGCAGAGTGGCAGGCAGAGGGAGAGGGAGAAGCAGGCTCTCCGCTGAGCAGGGAGCCGGACGTGGGGCTCGATCCCAGGACCCCAGGATCATGACCTGAGCTGAAGGCAGCCGCTTAACCGACTGAGCCACCCAGGTGCCCCACAACTGTCTTTATCCACTCAATATTGTGTTTGTGAAATTTACCCATGTTGATACGGTGTAACTAGTTCCTTTATCTTCCTGCTATTGAGTATTGCCTTATTTGGTTATGCCATCCCTTACTTTTAGTCTACTCTTGATGAATATTTAAATTGTTTTCCATTTTTGGGGGGCAATTAGAAATGAGGCTGCTGTTAAAATTTAAACTTTTCCTGTGCACACCTGCAAAAGTTTCTTTATTGAGAAGTGGAATTGATGGGTATTAGGATGGTCACATGTTCAACTTGACTAAATTGCTTCTCAAGTGATGATGTCAATTTATATGCTCCCCAAGAGTTCCTAAGATTTCTCTTGACAGTGCATCCTTGCCCACGTGCAGAATGGTAAGGTTTTGGCCAGTCAGACAGGTGGGAAATATTTCAATATTTTAATTTGCATTTCACTGTTTACTAGTGACGTTATATAGCTTTTTATGTGGTTTTTGGCCTTTTGGATATATTACTCTTTGAAATGCCTCTTCATCTCTTTTGCTCCCCTGAAATCCTTCATGTTTTTCATAGCCTTTTTCTTTTTTATCGCAAGTTGTCATGGCATTTTATTTTTTCTTTTCAACATCCTGTTCAGCTTCCGTGGCCCTTTTTGCCCAGATGCCAAAAAAAAATCTTCGGGTCCCTTCTGGAATCTGACAGGGTTATTTTGTGGCTCACTATGAGAAAATTCATCCTATCCTAATCACACGCAAACGGGTTGAAGGAGAAGAGTGTGGTTTTGGCCTGTAGCCCTGTGTGACGTCTTCAATAACCCGTCACCTCTCAGAAGGCTGGCTTGAGGTGATGGCGACACAGGGGACAGGAGCGTTCCCTGTCAGGACTCAAACCAAGGTGAGCTGCTTCAATCTCCAGGATAAAACTGGAGATTTAACGAAACTCTACACTTCAGCCTAGCACTTTTCATCTGAAAACCTCAAGGCATTCAGGAAACACTAATTAATTAAGCTTTATAACAGCCCTGTGAAATAGGTAAGGCTATTCAGGAACGTATCTCTAGGGAAACAATATGGCAGCATGTTTAGCAACATGCAAGAATACTAAGTGGCAGGCAGTAAGGAACTACAGAACTGCAATGAAAAAATGATAAGAGCACTTGGACGTGGGGTTCTGGTGTGGAATTTGGCCTGGATCCTGACATGGACGGCTCTAGTGTTAGCAGGAGGCTGGTCCAGGCAGCGAGCGCTGCTGGGAGCCCAGGTGCGCCTGGACCGTTTGAATATAAGTGCAGTACCGCAGTGGACTCTTAGATAAGATCACGATAGGCTGCTTATTTCATAACATTAACTACTGCTGCTCATGACTCAAAGTTTGCTTCTTTGAGGAGGGAACAGAGCTAATGTAGAAAAAAAATCAGTAAAATATGTACCCTTCTGAGTGAAAATTTCTATTTTTGATAATCAAGAGATTGCCCCTGGGTTTCTTTTTTGTATCAAGACAATCTGGGGGAAGGGGAAGCCAATTAGAAAATAAATCACATCAACAATGCCAGTGTTTAGGAATTCGGAGGAAAAAATTTAAATGTTCAAAAGTTGAAAATTTAAATAGATCTGTATAGTAAAGAAAAAGTAAAGTTAGGAGGATGATCTAAATGTCTTTTCTCTTTCTAGAAATTTTTCACTTTAAGATCCTGAGTTATTCTTTATGTCCAGAAAAAATAAAAGCTATGAGCTTAAATTAAAATGAGTTTGGTGGGTCCCAGAGAATTACTAGCTCTCAGTGTTATGGGAGAATAAAATGAACATTTATTGAGTATTTCTGCTTTGTGCCAAGTACCTTACATATGTTAATTACCTTTAAACTTCATATATATTTCCCATACAATTAATAAATTAACCTTACAGAAAGGCATACAATGAAAGTAAAATATTTCCTCTCTCCTCATCTGTTCTTTTGTATCCAGAAAAGTTTTATGCATACACCTGTATGTGTAGAAATATGTGTGTGTGTGTGTGTGTGTATATATATATATATGGGGTATGCTACATATGTTTGCATGTATATGGGTATATAGTATGTATACTTTTTAATATGCATGTAACTTACACAAATGGGATCATACTGTGCATACCACTCTCTATGTAACTTTTAAAATGTAATATACAGGAGCTTTTTCCACTTATAGACCAATCTCATTTTTTCTATTGGCTGCATGGTATTACATTGTATGAATGTACCAGAGTATATTAGCTTGGTTTCTGTTGATGGACATTTAGATTTTTCCTGTTTTTGTAAAGACCAACATTTATAAAGATGTATCTGTATCTTGGCATATATTTTTGAATATACATATTCATAGAAAAATTTCTCACAAGGCAGTGGCTGGGTTAAAATATATGAATGTTTAGAAATTTGACAGATAGCCAAATTACTATCTAAAAATACTAGGTAAATTTATACGTAAGTACGAATTTGGTGGAGTAGTGGAAGTTCCAACAGGAACTTTAATAAGTTTCTCTTTCCACACAGTATTACCAACTCTAGGTATTGTGATTTTTAAATTTTTGCCAGATAAGTGAAATATGACATCTCATTATTTTGATTTATATTTCTTTGAATTTAAGAAGTTGAACACAGTTTCATGTTTATAGGACCTTTGTCTTAGTTTTCTTAGGAACTATCTATTGAGAGACTTTGACTATTCTCTATTGTCCTTTAAAAAATTGATTTAAGGTCTTCTAAATTAGAAAATAAGGTTTTGGCATTCATATTGCACATATTTTCCCAGGTATTTTGTCTCTTGGCTTTACTTACACATTTTTTTGTACAGCTATTTTGTATCTGTGTGGACAGTTTTTCATTTTTTATTGCTTCTAGTTTTTGTCTTGTTTACAAAGATCTTTCCAATTCCAGGTTTATATGTGAAGTTGCCTATGTTCTAGTGCTTTCACAGCTTTTATTTTTGCAGTGTTTTGATTCCTCTGGATTTTTTTTTTTTTTAAATAAGAAGTGCTATAGTGTTGGGCTGTACTTTGAAGCCGACTGAACAAATTGGGGCTGTGGGAGGTGGGCTTTGTGGTAACAGGATGAGGGGACCCCTGGTTCCTGAGAGGTGATGTGATGGGCTTGTCTGAATAATTTTGCTGGCTGGCAGGAAAATTAAAGCAGTTAGGTTGAGGACCAGGTGGAATGTAGCTGGTTCTGCTCATAGGGAAACTAGTCAGATGGGGAGCTTTTCCACTGGACGAGGGACAAACCTGGTGAAAGCAGGGGAGCTTAAGCCTTTGGAGCCATTAGGCTCCAAGATGTCAAGACAGCACGTGAAATATCAGGCCTTACACTATAGTCTTCCAATTTCAATATTTTAGTTCATTAAAACATCTTCATTTTATTTATTGATTACCTTTAAAATGGGAACATGTTAAGTTTTTGCTTATTAAGTTATTCTCTGAAAAAATACCACTTTTCTTAAACCCTATGCTTCTAAGTAAGATTTTGCTTTGAAAAGAGTTTTGTACAGGCTTGGAAACCAAAGAACTTCCCTCTGCTGTTTCTGATAGGTCACAAAAACTGCTCCATCCTTGAAGATAATTAAGGGATAAACAACAAATGATGAAGCATATGTAGAAGATACAGTTCATAAATTCCAGGCTCTTTAACTATAAAGATATTCTTTTTTCCTTTGTAATTATAAGTATTTTGGAGGAGAGACACTTTGAAACTAAGTCAACATTTCATTCCTTCTCAAACTTAGTTTATTCACTTACTATATTCATATGGACTCATAGTTTTCTATATACTTTAATAGGTTATAGTTCATTAAAATCTTAATTTTAATGACCACATTATCCCCGGTTAAGTCAGTGGGAATTCCTTCAAGCAGGTTCTATGGTCAAGGATATGGATGGGTTAGAATTTACCATCTTGCTGCCTATTCGTCATTCCATTTTTCCAATTCTCTGCCTTTGTTTGGATCAACTATTTTTATAATTTTATTTTATTCCCTTTATTGACTTTTGATCTATATATTTTTTTCAGTGGTTATTTAAGGCTTATGGTATCCACCTTGGCTTATCACAATCTATTTTAAAGTAATATAGTACTTCATGTATCTTATAAGAACCATTAAGTGTATACTTCTATTTCGACTCTCCCGGCATTTGGACTTTCATTGTTATACATCCTGTTATTGTATTTGTTATGAAGTCCACAATTTAAAGCTATAAATACAGCTTTAAAATGTCATTTGTATTTTAAGTGATTAAAAAAAATAAAATACTGTGTTACATTTACCCACACTTATTTACCGCTTCTTGTGTTCTTCATTGCTTGGTGTGGATTTGTCTAGATTTCCATCTGTAATCTTTTTTCTTTTGCCTGAATGACTTCCTTTAATAGTTCTTGCAGTGCAGGTCTGCTGATGAATTATTTCAGTTTTTTTATATCTGAAAAAGTCATTTCAGGATCATTTTTGAAACCTATTTTTTCTTAGAACAGAATTCTGGTTTTAAAGGTAGTTTTACTTTCAGAACTTTGAAGCTATTGCTACATTGTCTTCTGGCTTGTGTTGTTTCTGATAAGAAGTCTGCCGTCATTGTTACGATTGTTTCTGTAACTTGTCTTTTTTATGACTACTTTCCAGATTTTCTTTTTGTTGGTTTTAAACAGTTTCATGTTAGTATGTCTTTGTATAATTTTATTCAAGTTTCTTGGAGTCAGTTGAGCTGCTTTAATCTCTGGGTATATAGCTTTCATCAACTTAGAAAATATTCAACCATTATTTTTCAAATATTTTTGTCCCTATGTTTCATTCTCTTTAGGAACTCCAATTACTGATAAAAGAGGTCACTTGGAATTTTTTTTTTTAATTTATGCTTTCTTGGCAGATAATTTCTTTTGAATGATTTTAAGTTCACTCATTTTTTTTTCTCTGCAATGTGTAGTTTATTCTTATCCTGTGCACTTTTCATCTCAGACTGTAGTTTTTATTTTTAGAAATCTAATAGGTTTTTAAAAATATTTATCATATCTCTGGTTAACATGTTCATTCTTTTTCTAGCTTCCTGAACACATGAAATGCAGTTACAGTAACTGTTTGAATGTCCTTGTCTACTAATTCTATCATCTGTGTCATTTCTTGGCTGGTTTTGATTGGCTGCTTCTGCTCATCATGGGCCATGTTTTTCCTGCTCTTTGAATGCCTACTAATTTTTGATTTGATGATCTTAGGATTACACCTTCTGGTGTGCTGAATATTTTTGTGTTCTTATAATACATTATGCCTTGCTTTTAATCTTTGTTA